>NC_068355.1:111626823-111659276 GCF_020536995.1 Dreissena polymorpha
AGGGTAGGTGCGAACGAGGTCTTCTTTGCGGGTAACGGTAGGTGTGAAAGGGGGTCATTTTGCACTTCGGAATTGGCAGATGTTATTGAGTAATATGTGCCACGACTTGTTGAGAATAGCCTTAACAATTGTCAAAAATATAGTGCTATGCCCGCATACCTCAACAACTGTATCCCTGTCTCCCATGCGACATTCAAATTTACCGGTAATGCCCATGCTTTTCCCAAGAAAAATCACACGATGTACACTTATTCTTATTTTCTCTCCTAATCATAATGACGCTTCCTATTTTGAATGCTAAATTAAGCTTTCCAATGCCCCGGATTATTGGATTGTGCAATAGTAAAATGGCAGCCATTTTCGATCTGATTTGGTGGTTTTTATTGTCTTTAAATATTTTTTTCTCCATTTTTGCATTTAAAAAACAGCCTGCGCGCTATACACGGGAGGGCGCTATACGTGGAAACCTACAGTAAATCAAATTATGATTGTCTCTTACCATTTTTGAACAATACTCATCTAAAATGCTTTAACTTTGCGAGTAGACTGAACTCCAAACTCCAACACTTGTTTCTATGACACACATTCACTGTGCAAATTTCGAATAAATATCTGTTGTTTTTATTTCAAACATAGTCTTAAGTGTTAATTGACACACACATTAAATTATTCCCTAATAACCATACAATCTGTTGTAAAGTCTTATTTTTATCATATTCATTGTTCATCATAATTTCTCTTCTGCTTGCTGCCATCTTGGACGATGACGTAAAAACAGGCATGCTCAATCCTGATACATCAACTATCGCCGGTATCCTTCGCAATATAGAGATGTGTGGATAGAAATGTAAAATCGTATATATTTGGCTATATTCTCGAACCAAAACAAAAGTCCATTGTCGTTTGGCGGCAACTCAACATGCTCAATAGACACTCGTTCTACGACATTATCGATGAATAAAATTATAATCTTATTGAGTTTATTGGGAAAATTTGGCTTTTTGGGGGATTTTTTTTCCATATTTTTGGAAAAAAATAAGATTTTTTGGATTTGGAAGCAACTGAATATCGGCTGTTATATTGTTAAAAACAACAGCACAGCATAACGGGTACCACGCTCGGCTGCGGGTGCAGTTTTGAATAAATGAAAGCTTGACAGATTTTTTTATATATATTTTTTTTTTTAAAGGTCACAGTGACCTTGACCTTTGACCTAGTGACCCCAAAATGGGTGTGGCGTGTAGAACTCATCAAAGTGCCTCTACATATGAAGTTCCAAAAGTGGAGGTTGAAGCACTTTGATTTTAGAGCCAATGTTCAAAACCTTAACAAACCTTGACATGGATGGAGGACACGACGAGCTTGCTATGACGATACCTCGGGTTTTCTCAGAAAACAGCCGAGCTAAAAATCACTGAACTGGATATGTTCTCATAGGATGAGTCTGATTTTAAAAATTAAGATGATCTGTGTCTTTTTTTAGGCCATAGAAAATAAATAACTAGATTCTCATCCAATTTGGGGAAAATTGGGGCGGGTGGGTGGATTTTTTATTTTATTTTTCTTTATGTGTCGGACCTATATATAAGTAATGGAATGTTCACAAATTTGTTGGTTTATATGCATAACGCCTATATGTATGTATTTATGTAAAATTTATATATAGAATAAAAGAAATACATTATAAAAATTTGACTATTGTGGTTTTTTTTACCCTTTTAATATCATGTTAAACATATTATGACATTCTATTAAACATTGACAAGACAAAGTATTAAAGAAAATACAAATCTGTAACAGAATCCTTTACTTTATTTTTCAGTATGACTAGATATCATTGATTAAAACATGGTATGCATTCAATAGACAGCATTTACTATTTCAATGTTCAGTTTGTATTTATAATTGGATGAAGATGTTGAAAATGAAGATGATACACATATAATATGGAAAGTTTCAGGGGTGTCTCCAATACTTAAGTCATCGGGTGAGACCTGTGTCAATTCTAATTTATTTCGGCCGACGAAGGCACAGACGATTTTAGGGGGGTCATCTTTCAACGGGGCAAAGATCATACATACTACAAATGAACTCATCGTACAGGTCCGCGAAAGTTAAAGTTTCTGCACATTTTGACAACCCGTACCAATCTTTTACTATAGACCGTTCCATAATTTAGTCATTACATAATTATCTCCCCTGAATTCTCTCCGCGTCCGCCATTACACTGCTGCTTTACAATCGGTAACATATATAAGAGAGCACCGATTATTCAACGGATGAATTTCTTTCTAAATTCTAAGGCCGTCATTACATGGTCTTGGTTGTCTTGGAAAACTAACACATTGACACATTAAAAAAAACATTTAATTAAATTAAATGCAATATTTTTCATTTGATTTTTTGCATCAATCTTTAAATCGTGTATGCCTTTGAATTCCAGTGTTTAATTGCCCCTTTGTTCTGCATAATCCGATTATCTCGTTTTGATCAGATATTGTCCAGACTTAACTAACCACATGGTGTCATAAACCACACTGGGTGGCAGATGACAATCTGGTCATTAAACACAATTGATGATGCCACCATGTCTCATCTTCCTGGTAGTATTAAGCAGTCATTTGGTAAGATAATTTACCTCCGACATACTTAACAGTTGCGTAAATAAGATATGTTACATATTTTACAAATTAAAAGTTATGTCCAATATAGAATATCAGAAATTGTACACCGTAAAGATACTAACCCGTTTAATTTATGAAAAAATAAAGTATTTAAAAAAATATATAAATAAAACATTTAACGTATTTAGCGGGTATCGGTTAATTAAAACTACGTCATTCCGTATGAAGATTTGATGTTACGGCAATGCACGAACGATATCATAAAACAATAAATTACATTTGACACCAAACAGAGGTAAAAAATATTTAAAAAAAATATATATGTATATAAATATATGTGTGTTAAAATGTTAGATATGTGTCACTCATACTCACTAGTAACGAGTTTTCAATATACATGAGTACACAGTTCAATTTGCATCATATGAAGTTGTGTTTTTTCAGTTGTATGTTAATATTCCTCAATAGCGTCATTCTTTGTACAAAACCCATCAAATTAAAATTACATGTAAATACTGTCATGTCCTTTGCTTTTAATATGACTTTGTAGTATGTTTATTTTCAAAGCACTCCTTACACTTTCTAACACTCATTTATTTATCACACTAGCGTCCTCATGCCATTGATAATTATATTTTTATAATAAGATGTATTACTATTGTAATTTATTGAAGCTTTTCTGCAAAAAAAAATATTACGGCTTATGCATAGAGCTCTTTATTGTGTCAAATTGTCGGCCTTTCAGTCTTCAGATAATCTTTAATTTGATGCTTATGCCGCGTTTTAAAAGTTGCAAATAAATGTATTAATAAATTCGTTTGGCGCTTAATAATATATTTTTGAAATATTATTTAGGTGTTTTTTTTATCGGAATCTTTTTGTGTGGATTAATTGACTAAACATTTGGTGTCGTTATCCATATGTTTTGCGTTACTTCAAAGACCTATAAAATACAATTTTTAGTATTTTTAGCTTTATAGCTGTTAAATGATTCAAAGATGAAAATATAGATATATCACATAGATCGCATTCTCTTCATCTTCCGAATAATCACATAAAAGGTCGTCAAGATCAATATCACTCTCTCATGATAAAAAGCTCGTTTTTTAACGTGACAAAATTCCATCTAAAAAAATAAATATAAATCCAAACCACAATTTTTTATCTCTAATATCAGTTAGAACAAGAAAAATAATGGAAGGCGTATCAATAATATCATACTTAAAATAATATGTAATGATTTTGGAATGTAGATTTTTACCAAATGAGATCAATTACAAACAATTAGCGGTAATTAATTGCGCGAGAATCTTTTATAAGTATTAATTAAAATATAATCTGCTTGATGTTGCGGCTATTAAAATCAACACAACAAAACATGCGTGAATTGTTTGTGAAACGTTAAAAGTAACAAGTCTAATCAAAGACATAGTATGAGCGACTGAACAGCAAATTTTCGCCGATGATTACCACTTGATTACAGATAAACAAAAACAAATACACGAAAGCATTTTAAACATTTTATTTGTAACAATCAATCTCAACTTCAAACAATCATTTAAACAACAAAAATGTGATAATCGCCTCACATTAATTCATAAAGTAATTTATTTATCCGACAACGGTGAAGCGGGTATTCTCTACGTCTTTGGCTTTTGGAATCGCAGACTCGCACAAGTTAGCAGCAGTGTAATGGCGGACAGTCACGTGACTGACAATATGGCGCCGGTGAATTTATCGATTATGGAACGGTCTATTGTAACGCCGTTTCTACACCTCAAAATAAGAAACATTTTGTTGTTGTTTTTGCTCGATCACTTGAATTTCAGACGACGCTCGTGCGCCGTTAAAAATCGATAAACGTCTCGGAGATATTGAGTTGCCGATTCGCACTTCGCTATTTTCGTACTCATTCAGCCGTTTCGTGCTCGGTATTTTGCGGCTCATTTTTTTTTTACGGATTTTGTTTCTTCAAAATAAAAAACGTTCGGGAGGGAAGATTTTCAATGGGCTACAGGGATGAGAATCTAGGAATTTGTTTTCTCTGGTCTTTTAGATCTTTTGTCAATGGGATGGAAACTTGCAACACAATATAAACCAGAAACTTGGATCTTTCATATCAACAATCTTTTCCATGCTTAATTAGTTTATTCTTTAGTTATTAATCAGAAAAGGTATTGCTGTTTTTCTTTCTTCTTACTTTTAGTCAAAAGGAATTTTGAATTTCAATTCATTCTATAATGAGTAACTGAGACCTTGGCCCGAGTCATCCAGTATTCAAACCTAAGCAAGGGTTTGATACAAGGCGACAAAAAATTAAGTTTCATTGATAAATCTTATTCAATTCTCCAGTTATTCAGCCCAAACCTCCAATCTAACTCCAACTGCCCACCCTATGCCCGCCAGACCAAGACAACCGTACATAAACGTTCCCTACCTAATGGGATTTCCAAATATGGCTGACATCGCAGGCCCGAATGTCTTCTGTAGAGTGTGGTTGAAGGTGGAGGACGTGATAAGGGCTCCTACAGAGTCAAGTAGGGGCTGACACATGTGTACCTGGGGCATCACGGGCGGTGGCTGCACAACTGGTGTGGAGGTCTGAAACAACAACCCGAACCACAATGAAATATAGAGCTGTTGCAAATGTGACCATAACCCAAGCACTTTTCTTAAAGCTTTGTTTAAGGGTCAATAACTGAGGAATGTGTTGAATACTGTTCACAAATAAATTACCTTGCATATCTAAACAGTATTGTGATGACTTGTTTGAAGTTTAAATATAACAGCTCAAGAAATGCGGACAATGCTCCACAAACTTTTAACATTTTAAACCTCCTTATCAACTTACCAACCTACAGACAGACAGACTCCAACAAATCCCCCTCCCTGTTGGAGTTTAGTGATTAGGGCAGATGCACAGAACGGCAAATGAAAAGCTTTTCATTATTCCAACTATCTGTTGCAACAGACGTTCTTTAACTTGCGTCTTATAAGATAAGATTTAACCTTTAATTCAAGATTGTTTGCATTTAACAAACTTTTATTTTGGAGACAGGGCCGTCAATCTATCAAATCTGCCGCCGAATTTCGGTGGCAGTCCCCCACCTGAAAAGTATAATTTCCCCCCCCCCCTCAGAAAATGAAAACAAAATTTTAAAAATCGCTGATTTATAGTTGAAAATTGACAGTTTTTCGCCCACTAATCTATCTACACTATCTACGCTTATTTCAAGCTAATGGAATTGGTGGTATGTAACCTTAATTGATTAGACGCTCAATAAAACGTAGAAAAAAACAAACCCAGATGAGCAAGAACGGCCAGAAGTTGAAGGTCATAAAAACATAACAGCCAGTCTTATCATAAAAAAATCAACAGTAAAACATTCGCCAAATGTTAACAATTTGATCTTCTGTTCAAGCAACAGTCCCTTGCCCAGATGCAGATGCATTTTGTTCCACTAGCACTATTAGTCACGATGCTAGTGAAGATGCCATGTCGAGCTCCGAGATCGCAGAGGCACTTCCTGACTCTGTTGATATGGCCTCGGTATAAATTAATATAACAATTTTAAATAGGAGCATGGATCTTTTATTTTAAATTATTTAAGAAATGATGTTAAGAATAGTAAACTGCTTTGATATGGTTCCTGTTCTTGCAATTTTTTGCTGTAAAGTAGGTTTGCTTTGAAAAATTCCCCCATTTAACAAAAATTCCCCCTTCTAAGGGCTGCGGACCCCTTCCCCCAAAGTAGCATGAGGGCGCTGAGAGACTGTAAAGTCTCTATGAATGTCTTCGTACAAATATCTCAAGTACACTCCTGGTCTTGGACATACTGTTTGACCCTTCAGTTTTATTTTTATTTGTAGTTAAGCCATGTTCTAGGAAAACTGTGTTCAATGCATGGGCTTAAAGTGATTACCATAAGCCTGTGTAGTCCGCACAGGCTTATCAGTGATGACACTTTCCGCTTTACTGAAATTCTTAAAGAAGACCTCCATTAAATCAAAAGTATCTTACATGCAGAAAGTGTCATCCCTGCAAAGGCTTATCTGGGACAACACTTTACAAACATGCATTAAGTCTGGTTTTCCCTGGGAAAACACTTTACACACATGCATTAAGTCTGGTTTTCCCTGGGACAACACTTTACACACATGTATTAAGTCTGGTTTTCCCAGAGCATGGCGAATTTATATTTATATTGAGATTGAGGAATTGATCTTGCAGACTATATTGATAAAGATTAGTCCTCATTATTTAAACATCACCCAAATATCATACATTTTAGTGCAGCCATATTAGGAAAAATGACCCGCCCACTGGCAGACATGTTTTTCGCACCTACCTACAGGAACCATTTTTGAACTCATCCAAGATATCATTAGGACAATTCTTCTGACCAAGTTTAGTGAAGATCGGACAATGAACGTGGCCTCTAGAGTGTTAAAAGGGTTTTATTATAGCCATATATAGGAGTACAAGAAAACATGCCCTGGTCCCTGGCGGACATGTTTTTCAATCAACTGGAACCATGTTCACACTCATCCAAGATATCATTGAGACAAATCCTCTGACCAAGTTTCACGATGATCAGACAATCAATGTGGCCTCTAGAGTGTTAACAAGGTTTTATTATAGCCATATAAGGAAAAATGCCCTGCCCCTTGGCAGCCATGTTTTTCAACCAACCAGAACCATTTTCAAACTATCATTGGCACAAATCTTTTACCAAATTGCATGAAGATGCGACATTAAATGTGGCCTCTAGAGTGTTAACACGGCAAATGTTGACGCTGCATGACACACAACTTACAAAAGGCCATCACAAAAGCTTACCATGAGCAAATTATGCTACGGTGAGTCAAAAGAACATTTTGCATCTTGTTAAATCTATGTTTCCAGACCACATTTAGAAATTTTGACTGTTGATATAAGGAACATTGATTTATTTTATGTGTTAACTTCATTTTTTTTTAATATTGTACAAAATATACATTGATAATGATGATTTATGGGCTGTAAATATAAACATGTATGAATATAGTGTTAACACATTTTTACTTAAGTTTGTTCTGAAACCTGAAACCCTTTAGAAACAAGAGCTGTCACAGGACAGCGCCCGACTATTCGAGTGCTTGACAGTATAATGTAAGCCATCATGGAGAAAGGGTATAATGTGGGTGTGTGGTCATTTAATATATAATCTTTCTTTTTTTTGGGGGGGGGGGGGGATTCTGGGGTGGGGCGTGGGGGATGGTTTGGGTGGAGTCCATTGTAATATGTCAGGTAAGTGTTATTAATCAAATCTGATCTTAAATAAAGAAGTAATGGCAATTTAAGCAAAATTTATTGATTTGACCTTGAGAGTACAGGTCATTCAAAGGTCAAGGTCAAATTTAACTTGCCAGGTACAGTAACATCATGATAGTAAGAAAGTATTTGAAGTTTGAAAGCAATAGCCTTGATACTTTAAAAGTAAAGTGGATCTAAACACAAAATTTAACAAAATATTCAAAGTTACAAAGACAAAAAAGGGCCATTATTTCGTTAAAAAGCCAACTTGCCCTGTACAGTCCGCTTACGATAGTAAGCGAGTTTTCCAAGTCTATAAAGCAATAGCTATGATACTTTAGGAGTAAAATGGACCAAAACACAAAACTTAACCAAATGTTCAATTATCTAAGTATAAAAGGGGCCATAATTCTGTTAAAATGCTTGATACAGTTGTCTGCTCCTGTTTATAGATTGGGGTCATGTTGGTAAAGAAGTATGCAAAATATGAAAGAAATATGTCAAAGGACATATCAAATATTAGAGGTGGTACCCAAACTTTAACATAGATTTATCAATAATATGCATATTCTAAGTGAAAAAAGGGCCATAATTCTTACAAAATGCTTGATACAGTTGTCTGCTTTTGTTTATATATTGGGGTAAATTTGGTAAAGAAGTATGCACAATATAAAAGCAATATTTCTAGGGACATAGACAATATTTGAGGTGGTACGCAAACTTTAACATAGATTTATCAATAATATGCATATTGTAAGTGAAAAAAGGGCCATAATTCTTACACAATGCTTGATACAGTTGTCTGCTTTTGTTTATAGATAGGGGTCAATTTGGTAAAGAAGTATGCAAAATATAAAAGCAATATATAAAGGGATATAGAAAATATTTGAGGTGGTACGCCAACTTTAACATAGAAAATATATGTGAAAAAAGGGCAATAATTGTTACAAATTGCTTAATACAGTTGTCTGCTCTTGTTTATAGGTTGGGGTCATGTTGGTAAAGAAGTATGCAAAATATAAAAGCAATATGTCAAGGGACATAGAAAATATTTGAGGTGGTACACAAACCTTAACATAGATTTATCAATAATATGCATATTGTAAATGAAAAAAGGGTCATAATTCTTACAAAATGCTTGATACAGTTGTCTGCTTTCCGTTTATAGATAGGGGTCAATTTGGTAAAGAAGTATGCAAAATATAAAAGCAAAATATTTTAGGTGGTACGCAAACTTCAACATAGAAAATCTAAGTGAAAAAAGGGCCATAATTGTTACAAAATGCTTGTAACAGTTGCCTGCTCTTGTTTATAGGTTAGAGTCATGTTGGTAAAGAAGAATGCAAAATATAAAAGTAATATGTCATAAGACATAGGAAATATTTGGGGTGGTACGCAAACTTAAACATTCCAATGCTCACAGGAACGGGAACGGCGACGCAGGGGTGAGTAGGATAGCTCCACTTTATATAGTTCATATATAATAGTCGAGCTAAAAAAAAGTCTTAATTTCAAATGGTGGCCTGTTTTGATGTTTTAGTCAAAATCATTATCGGAAAGGACATGAAAAGGCATAATTATTCTGGGCCCATATTCACCAACCCATTCATAGCCATATGAGCCGGTATTCACCAACCCATTCATAGCCTTATGGGCCCATATTCACCAACCCATTCAAAGCCTTATGGGCCCGTATTCACCAACCCATTCATAGCCTTATGGGCCTGTCTTCACCAACCCATTCATAGCCTTATGGGCCTGTATTCACCAACCCATTCAAAGCCTTATGGGCCCGTATTCACCAACCCATTCATAGCCTTATGGGCCCGTATTCACCAACCCATTCAAAGCCTTATGGGCCCGTATTCACCAACCCATTCATAGCCTTATGGGCCCGTATTCACCAACCCATTCATAGCCATATGAGCCCGTATTCACCAACGAGTTTAATAGCATTATGGTCTTGTATTCACAAACCCATTCATAGCCTTATGGGCCCATATTCACAACCCATTCATAGCATTATGGGCCCATATTCACAACCCATTCATAGCCTTATGAGCCCATATTCACAAACCCATTCATAGCCTTATGGACCTGTATTCACAAACCCATTCATAGCCTTATGGGCCCATATTCACCAACCCATTCATAGCCTTATGAGCCCATATTCACAACCCATTCATAGCCTTAAGAAATCTTACTTCAGAGTTTGAATGGATGAATGCTATTTACATAAACCCACTGTTCTAGTGGAATAATGATGACACTCGCGGTGTTACATCTCTTCACCACTTACATATGTATTTTGAAGCATTTGCAGTCCCTTAGAAAGTAAAATTTTATTTAAGGCCTTATTTACTAGATTCAAGTTTTAAAGGCTTCATTTCAAACCCTAAGATACTGATGAGCAGCAAACAGCAGGCTGTTCTGGTTTTATGCTGTTTGCACATAGCCATTTTCGTTTTGCTTCTGAGTGGGAAAGGGATAAGCACAACGTTCTATGGGAATAATGATGATATTTAGGGTGTTGTATACAAATATTATCCATCTTTAGATTTAAGTCTTAAAATGGTTCGGTGAATACAAAGAATGTTGTTTTTTAAACATTTTTTACTCATACTTACAAATTTCGTCATTCTTTCCAAAGCCTGCTCACACTTCATGAGTGTTTCTAAACTCACTCTGAAAGTTTACAAACAAACACATTATGTAACAAAACTGTAAACATACTAGTTTCAACAAGCTTAATGGCAAGTCTTAAACAAAAATTGGGAAAACTATTACACTGATAACAAGAAATGGGTCAAAAGAGAATGCTTAATGCTAAAATCAAACATCTAATGAGCTCAATTAAATTAAATCTGCCTTTTCGGAGACACTGGTTAAGGAACTTCAGTTGAAAAGGCCCCTAAACAAAGCATTAAAAAATTTCAATGCGGTGGGGGCATAGGGGGCATTACTTCACCAAGTTGTTGGTAGCACAAGACAAACTTGACCAGCATTTGATAAATAAAGAAGGAATGTTTATAAAATAATGTTAAGATGTTAGGTTTTTGATGAATTAATTCATGAAACCCCTTGTTTAGGAAATTTTGTTAAAAAGGAGCTGAGAAGACATTTAAAGGAACCTTACTCAAATATGACTACCTATTATTTATTTGTAGCATAAGCACAAAAAGCATTTTTTTCCCTAGATCTTTCTGCACAATAAACACACACAAGAAAACTGGCTTCATAAATCATATTCCTTGCAACAATGAAATCACACATACAAACAATTTATATGAATGCACAAGCACAGAAAGGCCAATAGACCGTTGTCTTACTTCATGCACCTACGCAAATAGACAGATGTCTTACATCATCCACCTACACCAAAAGACAGATGTCTCACATCATGCACCTACGCCAATAGAAAGATGTCTTACTTCATGCACCTACACCAATAGACAGATGTCTCACTTCATGCACCTACGCCAATCTTTAAATGGCTAGGTGGATAAAACAGTTTTGATTTTTGTTAAGCATAAAAGCTGATAGATTTTCAAAGGGACACTAGACTATTCTACCTTGCTAGATTTTAGATTTTGGAATTTCCCACTACTCTGAAGGTAAAGGCCAGCTGACCCGATAAAAACGTTTAAAAATCACATACCATAACAAATATGATTATAGCAACAAACACTACTACTGGTGCATAAAAAGGGGTCAGCATTGTTTGTGGTTGCAAATTATTTTATTTTTTTCCAAAGTTGTGGAAATCACGAAAACCAACTTATACAGGTGGGAATAACAAGCAAATTCGTAGAATTGATATCCCCCGCAATATATGCTTTGTTTGAGGATGGGTGCAAATCGGACGGATAAACATACTGACAGATGGACGGACGGAGGACCATAACTAAGACAGAGGAAGGTTCTTGAGCCTTCAAAATTTATTTAGGTGAATTAATAAGTCGTGCGTTTTCCACAAAAACATTCAATGTTTATATACACTCAATTTTCAGAGTGTTGCAGAGTGAACACAACATCTGCCATGACATACCTGGAAATGTTTTTATGGTTAATCATCCATTATTGGGTACGGGAATCATTGGTGTCATTTTGGAAACATGATTAGTCACATGTATTCACTTTGTAAATCATACTTCATCTCCATGATGATGTTTGAGAGGATGATAGTTTACTTCATAAATATAATTGGTAACAACAAAATAATTCACATGAATCTGGCACTTAAAGGGATATTACCTACTGTTCCTACTAATTGTCATTGCAAGGGTAATCCAGTTTCACAGCAACAAGGTGGTGGTCTGTATACTCATACCAAGTTTCAATTAAATCCGCCAAAGCACTTCCAAGATATGGCTGCGGACACAAAAGTGCCTATAGTAAAAAGCATTTTTTCAAGATACAAAGAGCCATAACTCTGGTTTTAACAGATGGTGTACAATGCCATATGGCGTGAATCATCCTCTTATGCATATATATACTCATACAAAGTTTCAATGAAATCCGCCAAAGCACTTCCAAGATATGGCTCCGGACATAAAAAGTGACGGACGGACGGACAGCCGGACAACGCCAAAACAATATCCCTCCACCTCTGGCGGGCGATATATACTCATACCAAGTTTCAATGAAATCCGCCTAAGCACTTCAAAGATATGGGTCCGGACACAAAAGTGCCTATAGTAAAAAGCATTTTTTCAAGATACAAAGGGCCATAACTCTGTTTTTAACAGATGGTATACAATGCCATTTGGCGTGCATCATCCTCTTATGCATATATATACTCATACCAAGTTTCAATGAAATCCGCTATAGCATTTCCAAGATATGGCTCGGGACAAAAAAGTGCCTATAGTAAAAAGCATTTTTTCAAGATACAAAGGGCCATAACTCTGTTTTTAACAGATGGTGTACAATGCCATTTGGCGTGCATCATCCTCTTATGCATATATATACTCATACCAAGTTTCAATAAAATCCGCCAAAGCACTTCCAAGATATGGCTCCGGACACAAAAGTGCCTATAGTAAAAACCATTTTTTCAAGATACAAAGGGCCATAACTCTGTTTTTAACAGATGGTGTACAATGCCATTTGGCGTGCATCATCCTCTTATACATATATATACTCATACTAAGTTTCAAAGAAATCCGCCAAAGCACTTCCAAGATATGGCTCCGGACACAAAAGTGCCGGACGGACGGCCGGACAGCCGGACGGACGGACAACGCCAAAACAATATCCCTCCGCCTCTGGCGGGGGATAAAAACAAGAATATCAGTGAAACTGATGGATGCTCCCCGATGATGCGCAAAGTCAATCTATGTGTTAATAACCACTAAAACAAGATGTGTTTGTGAAACACTATGTCCCCGTATATGACGTTTGACCTTGAAGGATGACCTTGACCCTTCATCACTCAAAATGCGCAGCTCCATGAGATACACATGCATGTCAAATATAAAATTGCTAGCTTCAATATTGCAGAAGTGACATTACATGAGCAATTTTGACCCATATATTTGACCTTGAAGGATGACCTTGACCTTTCACCACTCAAAATGTGCAGCTCCATGAGATACACATGCATGCCAAATATCAAGTTGCTATCTTCAATATTGCAAAAGTACTCATACAATGAGCGATTTTGGCCACATATATTTGACCTCTGACCTTGAAGGATGACCTTGACCTTTCACCACTCAAAATGTGCAGCTCCATGAGATACACATGCATGCCAAATATCAAGTTGCTATCTTGAATACTGAAATATTGCAAAAGTGTACATTAAATGAGCGATTTTGACCCATATATTTGACCTTGAAGGATGACCTTGACCTTTCACCACTCAAAATGTGCAGCTCCATGAGATACATATAAATGCCAAATATCAAGTTGCTATCTTCAATATTGCAAAAGTTATTTCAAATGTTAAAGTTGGCGAAAACCAACAGACCAACCAACCAACAGACAGGGCAAAAACAATATGTCCCCCACTACTATAGTGGGGGACATAAAAATATTTTATTAGCCTCGGTGACCTTGACCCCAGTGACCTCAAACCTCATCAAAAGGTAGAGGCCCATGCAAGGTACCTACATGCCAAATATGAAAAAGATCGGTAAAGTATTAGCGTGACGGAAAATATATTAATAGCCTCTGTGACCTTGAGCCCAGTGACCTCAAACCTCATCAAAAGGTAGAGGTCCATGCAAGGTACCTACATGGCAAATATGTAAGAAATTGGAAAAGTATTGAAGGCCTAATGAGAAAATGTAAGAAAAGCGTGACGGAAAATCTATTATTAGCCTTGGTGACCTTGAGCCCAGTGACCTCAAACCTCATCAAAAGGTAGAGGTCCATGGAAGGTACCTACATGCCAAATATGAAAGAGATCGGTAAAGTAACAAAAGCATGACGGAAAATCTATTTTTAGCCTCAGTGACCTTGACCCCAGTGACCTCAAACCTCATCAAAAGGTAGAGGTCTATGCAAGGTACCTACATGCCAAATATGAAAGAGATCGGTATAGTATTGAAGGTGCTATGAGAAACTGTAACAAAAGTGTGACCGAAAAATCTATTATTAGCCTCAGTGACCTGTTTTCCAAGTGAAATAGCCATAACTCTGCCTAGTCATAACTACAGTTAGAGCTATGTGCCCACTCACCGTTTGACAGGGTTGGTGAGTATCTCATGCAGCTTGAGGAGCTTGTTGATCTCCTGTTGTCGCTGCTCAGTGGCCGAACCTGAAACACAAAATGCATGTGTTCAAAGTCTCATGAAAAATAAGCCTAATCAGGGGACAGCACTCTTGCTTTTATGGAATTTTTCATTAAAATAGGAATACAAATTTCTAAATGAAAATCCAGTCTAGAAACAAAATATTTGCCCCTGATTAAGCTGTGCAGGCTAATTTTGGACAACACTTAACACACATGCATTAAGCCCTGTTTTACAAGTGCCATGCTCATTGATTTTAAATCGATATACTAAAAATGCTATTTGTTTTTAAAAAGATATACTATAAATTACATAAAAAGTTATTAAAGATTCTTTTTAGATCTTAAACATACTGTCTGAGTAATTTTTTTTCTATCTAATTATGCTTTTCTTTCTCTGAACATCTATTTATACATTTCAGAATATCTTGCTTTATCTTCAATTTTAAACAAAGATTCCCTAAAAATACAAGTCAAAACTTAAAATATATAAAAACAAGTTAAAACATCAGAGTCAAAACTTACAATATAAATACAAGTTAAAACATCAGTTCCTCAATTCTAATAAAGAAAACTAAAATTTAATTTCATAGTGTATTTAAATACATATAGATCAGAGGGGGTAATCAAGTGACAAACAAGATGGCGACGTCCATGCAGAGGCAGGTATTTATCGTCGTTTTATACCCTTTATTAATTGTATTATTATTGGTTATTCCGCCCACTTTCCAGCCATATTAGAAAGTAAGTTACTGACTTTTATCTCGACTTTACTCGGTGTAAAATTTCTAAGCGGGATGACCTAATTAGGACTCCACTAAAAAAATTGCACAGAGTAAAGTCGAGATATAAAGCGAATTTAAATACGAAATAACGCTTATCACCTTTTTAATGATATGGCTGGAAAGTGAGCGTCATTAAAAAAAATAAACAGAAGTAATAAAGGGTATAAAACGGCGAAAAAAAAACTGTCTCGGTATAGACGTCGCCATCTTGACTATCACGTGATTACCCGCTCTGTAGATATGAATTTCAAAAAAATATCCACAGAATTCTACACATGATTTACTATGCAACGAATCCTAAGTGAAACCAAAACGATTCTTAGAGCATGATACCTTTGGCGTCCTCTGATTTCTTGATCATCCTTCGCAGGGGTTCCAGGTATATGGAAAGAGACTTGAGTTTCTCCAGGTAGGGGTCATTGGAAGGGTCAGCAGGGCTAGGGGCTGCCCCAACTGAGCCTGGGTTACCTGTAAATACAGGGAAATATTCATAAGAGATGTGCATTTCGTTTTTCTTTTTCAAACGAATACCTACCAGTTCCTAGATTGAGAAAAGAATGAACAAATATATCCATATGTAAGAGGCCACTTATATTTATTAATGTATAACATTTCAATTTATGTACATGTATGGTAGTATCTGAATTAATAAAAGCAAGAGCTCTGTTTGAGAAACACAATGCCCCACTCCTGCACTTTGAAGCCGCATGGTAGCTATATTCAAATTGAAAACATCATGATGAATGTACGGTCCATTGATATTTGAAATAGTTACTGGCGGTGAACATGTTTGGCCAAATTTAGGGTTCATTGAAGGCTTACAATTTTCTGTGATTTTGTTGAAATGTATAATTCCAAAACCAGGTCAACATTTGAAAGTATTTCAAAACAAAGTCCAGGAATCTGTAATTTTACAAAAAATTCCAAGGCTTGTAACTTTGTCAAAAATAAATAGAACAGAACAAAACTCAGCTCTCTGATCTGAAAGTCATGCAGTGCTTGGCCCGTAACATCGTCAAAAATCAATCGAACGGAACGAAACTCAAACTTTAATTGTAAGTTAGCCTCACACAGCAAAAAAATCAGGTCAATATCTGCAAGTGAATAAGAAAAATGTCAGGAAAACTGTTATTTTTCAGACTGTGTCCAATGTCAGTAATTATGCCAAAAAGTAATTATGCCAAAATTAAATGGAATAGAACAAAACTCAAACTTGATCCCTAAGACATGCACGTTTACTCACTTACCAATATCAGACTGGACGGAAGGACAGTGCAATTGCTATTAGTGGGGTCATATGGTGAAATGATTGTTCACTTTTTGATAAAAGCAACAAACTTGGCACGTTTGTAGATTTAAGAATTTTATTTAATTTTAGCTATGGACCCATCTCCAATTTTCAAGATGGCCGCCATTTTCAAGATGGCCACCAAAATATAGGAAATTACATGTTACTGCCATATTTGATTAATATATTCTGTTTTTGGCATTAAAATTAGCTGTTTTATGTTATTAATTAATTAAAATATGTTTCTACATGAAAAAAAATTAATTAAACATTGCATATAAGTCAAAATGGCTTCCAAAATGGCCGCCTAAAGTACACAAAAATAGGATTTTCCTACTCAAATCTATAATTTCAATACTCATTGAACGTATGTTATGTAAGCAAGTGTTTTTCTTTTTTAATGTATTTACAGATACATTCATTTTCATAATTTTCTCAACATATTGTATAAGTCCATAAATAAAGAAATATCTGCATTCAACGAGTTCACACTTCCAGACCTTAAAGCTGCCTTAAAATCTAACCGCGGTCACATCCTCCACCACATATGGTGCTTGTATTCAGTGGAATTGTCAACTTTTTGATAAAAGAACACACTTTGCTCATTGGTAGTTTAAAGTATTTAAGACAAAATAGGCTATGGACCCAATTCATATTTTTTAAAATGGCCACCATTTTCAAAATGGCCGCCAACCTATCAAAAAAGGAGAAAATATCATGGTGCTGATTTTTTATTGCGATCTTTTATAAAATCAAATGAAATATTACAATACTTCATTACTAATTATGCCGATAATCAAACATCTTTGCAAGAAAAACATTAATTATAAGTATTTTGTTATTTTTATACTTTTTGTAAGGTCAAAAGGTCATTTGTTTGGGGGAAATTATGCTTTTTTGGCAAATATTAATTTTCTTTAATAATAAATAAATCCATAAAGCAGATTATCATGGTCCGAGAGCCCACTGGTGTTTATTGCAAGTTTTGAAGCCATGAATGATTGTGTATTTTTGAAAAGAGAAGTTTATATCCTTCCAGAAAACCCATTTCTTAAGTGTCACAGCCATTCATATCTATGATTTTTGGGGGTAAAATCACTTAAAATCGAAAGTTTTCCCTCTGATTTCTGGAATAATTAAATAAATAGACATTTTCGGTCATGGGAATTTACCCAGGGTTTCAGTTTTGGGGTATTTAATATGTATCAGAAACTGTTCTGATAATTCAGTAAAAAAAAATAATTTTCCATGTATTTTTTTAGGGAAAAAACACCAAATTTCGCATTTTATTTATGCAAATTTGCCCATTTTTCAAATTTTAATTCTGCTAATCTTTAACAAAGTTAACAATTTCCAACATATTTGTCTAATCAGTGTTTTAAAAACACACATGTGGCCTCCTTGTTTCATTCCAACAACGACTTTTGTTATTAACATCTATTAGTGATTTTGGGTGAATGAATAAAATCACACACAAAAACTGAGGATTTCTGGAATAATTTGATTTAATTAACTGGAAGTGTGAACTCGTTGAATGCAGTTATTTCTTTATTTAAGGACTGAACCAATATGTTGAGAATATGATACAAATGAAGGTATTTGTAAATTCAAAAAAGAAAAACACTTGCTTATATAAAATAAGTTCAATGAATATTGAAATTATAGATTGGAGTAGGAAAATCCTATTTTTGGTACTTTAGGCGGCCATTTTGGAAGCCATTTTGACTTATATGCAATATGTTATTCATTTTTTCATGTAGAAACATGTTTTAATTAATTTATTACATAAAACAGCTAATTTCAATGCCAAAAACATAATATTTGAATCAAATATGGCAGCAACATGTAATTTCCTAAATTTTGGCGGCCATCTTGAAAATGGCGGCCAGCTTGAAAATTGGAGATGGGTCCATAGCTTAAATTGAATAAAATACTTTCATCTACATATGTGCCAAGTTTGTTGCTTTTATCAAAAAGTGAACAATTCCACTGAATACAAGCACCATATGATCCCGCTATATATGCCACCCTACCAGGGGCATAACAAATAACACATTAACACTTTTAAACCTTTTTTGGAAAACACATTAATCTCCTGCATTATGCCATTCGGAATGACTCAGTGGTTAAAGAGACCATCTTTTTAATCATGCAGTTATTTGTAAAGTATCCAAAAGTGAACATTTTTAGCATTGTTTTATTTTCTTTCTATCATTGTTGGTTAGTAGTTTGTATTTTTTTCTTGTCTGGCATCTCTACTCATGACCACATGTTGGATAATAACAGCTGGTAACAGACCATCTACATGTATGACTATAATAACAGCTGATAACAGACCATCTACATGTATGACTATAATAACAGTTGGTAACAGACCATCTAAATGTATGACTATAATAACAGTTGATAACAGACCATCTACATGTATGACTATAATAACAGTTGGTAACAGACCATCTACATGTATGACTATAATAACAGCTGATAACAGACCATCTACATGTATGACTATAATAACAGTTGGTAACAGACCATCTACATGTATGACTATAATAACAGCTGGTAACAGACCATCTACATGTATGACTATAATAACAGCTGATAACAGACCGTCTACATGTATGACTATAATAACAGTTGGTAAAATACCATCTACATGTATGACTATAATAACAGCTGATAACAGACCATCTACATGTATGACTATAATAACAGTTGATAACATACCATCTACATGTATGACTATAATAACAGCTGGTAACAGACCATCTACACGTATGACTATAATAACAGCTGCTAACAGATCATCAGGCATCTACATGTATGACTATAATAACAGCTGGTAACAGACCATCTACATGTATGACTTTAATAACAGCTGGTAACAGACCATCTACATGAATGACTATAATAACAGTTGGTAACAGACCATCTTCATGTATGACTATAATAACAGCTGGTAACAGACCATCTACATGTATAACTATAATAACAACTGGTAACAAACCATCTACATGTATGCCTATAATAACAGCTAGTAACATACCATCTACATGTATGACTATAATAACAGCTAGTAACAGACCATCTACATGTATGACTATAATAACAGCTGGTAACAGACCATCTTCATGTATGACTACAATAACAGCTGGCAACAGATCATCTACATGTATGACTATAATAACAGCAGGTAATAGACCATCTACATGTATGACTATCATATAAGCTGGTTACATACCATCTACATGTATGACTATAATAACAGCTGGTTACAGACCATCTACATGTATGACTATAATAACAGATGGTAACAGACCATCTAATATCAAAGAAGCAGAAGAAGAGAAGTGCTTACCTGGAGTGTTGAGCATGTTGCTGGGTGACGGCACACTGGTGGGCATGCTGCCTGGCTGCCGTGGAGATGGTACGATCTGTGGGGTGGGGGAGGTCATCATGGACATGGGCGACCCCACAGAGGTTTGACCCTGGGAACTGAATTGAAAGACATTGAAACTGCAACAAAGTACAGGCCTGACCCTGGGAACTGCAGAGATTTTTCCTACTTTATAAAGTACCTAGAAACAGCACTTTCCCAATTGTGAACAAATGTAAAATGTTTTCAATGGAAGTCCCAAAATTCCCAGTTGAAAATCCCCCACCCCCCCTTTTTTTGGGTTTTAAATGAAATGCATAATTTAGTTAGTTTCCCTATGCAGCTCTATGGCTTGAACCAAAGTAAATACAATAATGACAACTTAACAACACTAACAAGACTTTTTTCCCAATGGGCTTGAACTGATACTTTTTCCCAATTGGGCAAAAAACAACAAGGCGGAACAGAAATAAATGACAGTGAAACTGCAACAGAGTAACCTGGACCTGGAAACTGAAATGTAGGACAATGAAACTGCAACAAAATACAGGCCTGACCCTGGGAACTGATATGTAGGACAGTGAAACTGCAGCAAAGTACAGGCATGACCATGGGAACTGAATTGTAGGACAGTGAAACTGTAGCAAAGTACAGGCCTGACCCTGGGAAATGAAATGTAGGCAGTGAAACTGTAGCAAAGTACAGGCCTGACCCTGGGAACTGATATGTAGGACAGAAAAACTGCAACAAAGTACAGGCATGGGCCTTGGAAGGAATGTATGACAGTGAAACTGCAACAAAGTACAGGCATGACCTTAGGAACTGAAATGTAAGGGAGTGAAAGTGCAACAAAGTTCAATCCTGACTCTAGGAACTAAAATGTAGGGCATTGAAACTGCAACAAAGTTCAGGCCTGACCCTTGGGAGGAATGTAGGACAGAAAAACAAATTTTTCTAGTAAAATTCATTTTAATTAGTAATTACTTACCTGATATCATATGCTTACTTATTCCGATAGGATCGTAATTTATCCGGAATTTTTCGTCCGAGGAATCCCACACTTTTCAGAAACCCGTCAGGTAGGACAGAGCGGTCACATAGTGCCGTGTAGCCACACAACCAAAACGGGACATTACCCAGAATCCACTCTTATTCCAATAAAAAATATGAAATATTAGACGAAGAGCGGGGTGGGAGGTGGGACTTACCGATATCAGGTAAGTAATTACTAATTAAAATGAATTTTACTAGAAAAAATTGTTTTAATAGCTTAATTACCTTACCTGATATCATATGCTGAATTTGCAGCTGAGGCGGGAAGGTTCGCGAAAATCTCCCCATCACAGCGGAACCCATATCTCGGGTTCACAGCTAATCTTCGTTATTACGGTATTAACTTAATTCACGGATAAGCGTAATATACCTATGCCGTAGAAGATACTACCGTTTGTGCAACCACAAGGGGGCCCAACAAATACAAGTTGTCCTGTTGGCACTCCAGAGAACGAAGATAAAAAGATGAAAAAGTAGTCTGATTCCTCCAGAAAGCAGCTTGAAGCACGTCAGAGAGTGGGGTATGATTAATATATGCCCACGAAGCCGACATTGCTCGTAATTCATGCGGTCTAATCTTAAAAAGGGATGAATCCCTTGAAGAAAGAGAAGAGTAAGTCCTTTTTATAGTCGAGGCTACCCAACGGGAAATAGAAGCCGCAGACACATCGCCCCCCCCCCCCTTTTAAGGGAATGAAGAGTCTCTTACGAGAACCTCGAATAGACTTAACTCTACTAAGATAGAACTTCAAAGACCTGACAGGGCAGAGGAGTCTATCTTCATCTTCATTACCACAAGTTCTAGAAAGACTTGGGACCTTGAAGGGTTTAGAAGCCATTGAGGGGAGATGATTTTTAGCAAGGAATCCTGGCTGACACAACAAGGTGACAGAGCTATCGGAGGAATCAAAACGAAGATGGCTTTCTTCGATAGAAAGAGCATGAATTTCACTTCTACGTTTGGATGAAGCCATGGTAAGAAGGAAAACGGTCTTCCATGTTAGGAACTGTAAAGAAGCCTGATTAAGGGGTTCATAGGGAGCTTTAATAAGCGATCCAAGAACACAAGCCAAATCCCATTTGGGGGTAAGAGAACGAGACACAGGACGTTTAAGTTCCATGGCTTGGATCAGTTCCGAAATGGCTGGGTCAGCACAGACTTGTGATGACTTACGAAAAGCCAAGGTATGCGAAAGCACAGATCTGTATCCTTTGATGGAGCTAAGAGAAAGTTTCTTATCATCAAAGAGATAGATTAGAAAATCCGCTATGCGTCTAGCAGAGGGATTGAGGGGATCAATTTTCCCTCGAACACACCAATTAGAGAAGAGTTTCCAGCGAGCATCATAGACTGCTCTGGTGGACTTTCTCCTTGCAGAGGCAACGACCGTTGAAGCCCTGACAGAAAAGCGTTTCTTCTGCAGGGATTGCCTGATAACGGCCAGACGTGTAAGTGGAACATGTCTGGATCCATGTGAAGTCTGCCTCTCTGAGATAGGAGATCTGACCTGTGCGGGAGTTCCCTGGGAAATTCGCACAGGAGACCGAGAAGGTCGTTGAACCAGGATCTCCTGGGCCACCAAGGGGCTATCAGGAGGATCCGGCAAGAGCTCACCCTGATTTTCCCTAAGATTTGGGGAATGAGAATGGGTGGGGGATAAGCGTAAGCGTCCAGTTGATTCCAATCGAACGAAAGCGCGTCTACCGCACACGCTGCTGGTTCGTACACTGGACTCACATACAGAGGAAGTCTGTGGTGGTCTCTGGTCGCAAACAGGTCGACCAGTGGATAACCGAATGTGAGGAATATCTGATTGGCCACTTCCTGATGAAGTGTCCACTCCGATGGAAGTAACTGGTGTTTGCGAGACAAACCGTCTGCCAGGGCGTTGAGACGACCTGGTATGTGTTTGGACAAGAGAGAGACTTTTAGGCTCTTGCAAAGAACAAGTAATTTTATTGTTTCCAGATACAGGGAGTGAGAGTGTGTCCCGCCCTGTTTCTGGATGTAAGCCACGACTGATGTGTTGTCTGTCGATACCATCACACAGGAGTCCCGAAGATGTGATTGGAATTGAGAAACAGCTAGAAAGACTGCTCGCATTTCGAGATTGTTTATGTGCAGGAGAGACTCCTGAGGAGACCACAATCCTGATAATGTCAGGCTGCGGGGTTCCAGGTGAGCGCCCCAACCTTCCATGCTCGCATCCGTTATGAGATGTAAAGACGGTTGCGGGGGAAGAAGCGGTACTCCTGCCAATAGGGTCTCCTCGTCTAGCCACCATTGAAGGTGGGGGACTAAGGACGGAAGGATGGGAATCTGTGTAAGCAGATTGTCTGGAGACCATTTCCATCGAGCTGAGAGATAGTGCTGAAGAGGACGTAGTAAGAGACGTCCCAACTGCACGAAGTCTGCTACAGAGCTCAGGATACCGTTGAGTGAGAGGAAATCTTGAGCTGTGATATGAGATTGGGACAGCACCCATCTGACCTTCAAATGGAGGTCTGATATATGTTGCGGTGAGACCCTTACCCGATTGATGTGGGTCAGAAAATTCATTCCCACGAATATGAAATCCTGAGAGGGAATGAGGTCTGACTTGGCTACATTGAGGAGTCCTAAAGAGAGGAGCTCCTTCCAAGAGAACTCTAGGTGTAGCAGAAGCAGTTGACGATCGAGCTGGTGTAAGAGCCAATCGTCGAAATACTGAAGCAGTTGAACCCCGTGTAATCGGAGGTGTTCGCTCACTGCGGCCATGAGTTTGGTGAAAACTCGTGGAGCCGTGGCCAATCCAAAGGGCATCGCCCGAAACTGGTAGACCTGGCCTCGGAAGGAGAAGCGCAGGTACTTCCGGTAGTTGAGATGGATAGGAACATGGAAGTATGCATCTTCCAGGTCCAAGGAACCCCCCATTGCATGGGTTTGATGGAGCGTTGAATGAAGGCAGGAGTCTCCATCTTGAAAGTAGGTTTGACTAGAAACGTGTTGAACACTTTTAAGTCTATGACTGGTCTCCAGGAGCCGCTTTTCTTTAGAACAAGGAAAAGGCGACTGTAAAATCCTGGAGAACAAGGGCCGTGAACCCTTTCTACCGCCTGTTTTTCCAGGAGTCCTAGAATGGAGTCTGGAAGTTGCGGATGCGGAGATACCAGATCTATTGGGACGCGAGAGAGTGGGGGCCTTTTTTCGAATTGAAAAGTGAGGCCTTGTGTGACAAGAGAATGAACCCACGCGTCCGAAGTTATTTGGAGCCATCGATTTGCGAAGTGCATAAGTCTGGCCCCGACTGGTACCTACGGCATCAGAGGTTGTGGCGGTAGAAGGGGTATGACCTAGGGCTGACCTTTAGGAGGTCCATCCTTGCCGGAAGAAGGATTTAATGACTTCTTGTCCGCATTGGGTTTGCCCTTACTCCAATTTTGTTTTACAGAAGGCTTCCGATAGGAAGTTGTTCTGTTCTGAAAAGGAGGCCTATTTGTGGGCTGACGTGGAGCAGACGGACGCTTAGTAGGGAAACTGTCCCTTTTAGCGTTCTTGGCCTGTGGGGCTCCTGGGGGCTTAGAAGCAGGGCGCTTAAAAACCACAGGGCGCTGGCCAGAGTTGCTCCTAGCTAAGGAGGCATGTATCTGATCTTCATGTTCAGCAGTAAGTGCTGACTGTATCCTCCCTCCGAAAAGAGAATCTGCTGTTAGTGGAGCAGTTCGAAGGGAGTTTACGCCTGTTTCCAAAAGGAAATTATTGGGCAAGGAAGAGAGGATGAGGTCTCTCCGAAGCCTTAACATCTCAGACATAGACAGCGCAGCATTGTGAGATAAACACTGCGTAGTACGTGAAAGATGTATCAACAAGGCCTGGAGCTCTTCTGGGATTGAATCAGAGAGCTCCCAAACCAAGTCTAAGGCTGTGGCTGCCATGAGATCTAGCTGGTTAGCCAGACCTATGGAACGGCGTTCTCTCAGCTCCCAATTTTCCAACAGGGAAAGAGGGACTGATGTATGGGTAGATGATGAAGGCATTGTAAGTGACAGCTTACTAATGTCAGCATCATCAAGAACCGGAAGTTTGGAAAGGTCCAAACCGGTAGCAGGGTCGGGTACCGGGGCCTTATAACTTTTCCCGCCGTCCATCTGTTTAGGCTCCGTCAGCTCCTTAGGGGCTTTCCATGGAGATGGCGAAGGCTTATTGGCTGGTTCAAGTGACTGGAAAACAGCCATTGTGGAAGAGCCAATAGGAAGGCGTAGATCCACTCGGGAAGTAGCCTTACTTATCCTGCTGGGCTCTCGTCTGTGTGCTACCTGTTCTGTAATGGTAACCGCAGATCCTGTGAGAGACAAGGAAGGGCGGGGGCAGAAGTCCTCATCTAAGGTATTGAACATAAGTTCGTATACCTGATTGATGGAGGCCAAATAATAAAGATCGGCCTCATTAGACTCTGAACCCGCCTCAATCGAACCATCTGCGGGAGCATTGGATTGATTGAAACCGGTGGATATAGGAGAAGGAATAATAGATTCATTCGCTTCTATCATGAGAGAATCGTTTTCCGGCACCATCAAAGATATAGCTGGTGAGTTAGGTCTCTCAGAGATCAAGTCAGCAGACTCACTTTGAATACCAGAGGTCGCTGGTAAAGGATCAGTCGAAAAAGGGACAAAGATTCCCGGCGACTGTTGGATCCACAAAGTATTGGGATTTGATGGTGTAGCAGCAGCCCAGGGTATACTTCTATGCAATGTGGAAGAGACCTGTGGGGCTGAAAACGCAGCCGAAGTGGTTAGATTAACCCCTGTACCTTGAGCCTGATATGTATGCAAACTAGTGTTTGAATACAAATTATGCTCAGTGGTTGTAGGAACGGCACATGGAAGGGTGTCAATAGATTCCTCAGAGAAGGATCGACTAGGGGACCCAGGAGTCCGAGAGCGCCTAATAGAGGAAGGTCTATGTCCCTTATCCCTTGCGACGCCGAGACACTGTTCGGTGGCGCTGGGAATGATGTTTCCTGATCGAACGTCTCCCCGAGCGCTGGCGTGATCGCTCTTTACGAGGCAATCTACGCCGAGAAACACTCGGTGAGCGTGAACGACGTCCCCTCCGATAATGATGAGGGCTATTTGAAGTAGACAATGAGTCATACGACGACGAGCCCGAGGTGGAGGAGTAGCCGGAAACATCAGACACTATACGTTACGTCTGTGACTCACAGTAGAAACGCGGCTGCGTCTACCTTTGTGGAGTACTGACAAGGTAGTGTCAACATCTACGGTGACCGGAACGGTCTGTGGCACAGACCGAAACCCGGTGACCGGATCGGTCATTACATGACCGGTGACCAGACCGGTCAATGACCGGTGACCGGACCAGTCACAACATGACCGGTGACCGGACAATGACCGGTGACCGGACCGGTCATAGCATGACCGGTGACCGGACAGTGACCGGTGACCGGTCATAGCATGACCGGTGACCGGACCGGTCAATGTTGACCGGTGACCGGTGAAGTCTCCGGACCGGTCAACTGGTCATTCCCGATGAACAGACCGGGCAAATGTTGTCCGGTGTCGTCACGGGGTAGGGACCGATGCCTGGCAGCTACTGATGGCATATGGTCAGATCGTGTGGTGAAAAGTCCCGACACACGGAACTTTTCCTACGTTGATCTGATGCTGAGTCATTCAACTGGTCATTCCCGATGAACGGACCGGGCAAATTTTGTCCGGTGTCGTCACGGGGTAGGGACCGATGCCTGGCAGCTACTGGTGTAGTATGGTCAAGATCGTGTGGTGAAAAGTCCCGACACACGGAACTTTCCCTACTTTGATCTGAACTATTCTTGTTGCGTCCACGACTCTTGAAGGGTCGACGCTTGATGGCCCAGGTATCTGCAGACCAATGCTCACAGAAAGGGCAGCAGTTATCCTGGGTACATCCTGCACAAGACAGGCAGCTACCATGGTTGTCCATGCTGCCCTTATGTGTCCACATGAGCCACATGTTTGAGGCATATTTTGCCTTGAACAAACAAACAAATACACAAAACAATACAGAAATACACGGATATATATACGGAGAATGTTTTAACGCAATACAAAAACTTCTCTATTCTGTTAAACAGAAGAATCCAGCAAAACAGAAGCAACAATTAAGTTAATAACAAAATGTTGGCCTTTGTATATCGCCATCAGGAATAAGAGTGAATTCTGGGTAATGTCACAATTGGTTGTGCGGCTACACGGCACTATGTGACGGCTCTGTCCTACCTGACGGGTTTCTGAAAAGTGTGGGATTCCTCGGACGAAAAATTCCGGATAAATTACGATCCTATCGGAATAAGTAAGCATATGATATCAGGTAACGTAATTAAGCTATTAAAACTGCAACAAAGTACAGGCATGACCCTGGGAACTAAAATGTAGGACAGTGAAACTGCAACAAAGTACAGGCATGACCATGGGAAGGAATGTAGGACAGTGAAGCTGCAACAAAGTACAGGCATGGGCCTTGGAAGGAATGTATGACAATGAAACTGCAACAAAGTACAGGCATGACCCTGGGAACTAAAATGTAGGACAGTGAAACTGCAACAAAGTACAGGCCTGACCCTGGGAAGAAATGTAGGACAGAACAAGATGTGTTTGTGAAACACAATGTCCCCCTATATGACGTTTGACCTTGAAGGATGACCTTGACCCTTCACCACTCAAAATGTGCAGCTCCTTGAGATACACACCCATTTCAAATATAAAATTGCTAGCTTCAATATTGCAGAAGTGACATTACATGAGCAATTTTGACCCATATATTTGACCTTGAAGGATGACCTTGACCTTTCACCACTCAAAATGTGCAGCTCCATGAGATACACATGCATGCCAAATATCAAGTTGGTATCTTCAATATTGCAAAAGTATTCATAAAATAAGCGATTTGGGCCACATATATTTGACCTCTGACCTTGAAGGATGACCTTGACCTTTCACCACTCAAAATGTGCAGCTCCATGAGATACACATGCATGCCAAATATCAAGTTGCTATCTTCAATATTGCATAAAGTATTAATAAATAAGCGATTTGGGCCACATATATTTGACCTCTGACCTTGAAGGACGACCTTGACCTTGACCTTTCACCACTCAAAATGTGCAGCTCCATGAGATACACATGCATGCCAAATATCAAGTTGCTATCTTCAATATTGCAAAAGTATTCATAAAATGAGCGATTTTGGCCAATATATTTGACCTCTGACCTTGAAGGATGACCTTGACCTTTCACCACTCAAAAATGTGCAGCTTCATGAGATACAACATGCATGCCAAATATGAAGTTGCTATCTTCAATATAGCAAAAGTTATTGCAAATGTTTAAGTTGGTGCAAACCAACCAACCAACAACCACAGACCACCAGACCAACCAACAGACAGGGCAAAAACAATATATCCCCCACTACTATTGTGGGGGACATAAAAACTGCAACAAAGCACAGGCATGACCCTGTAAAGAAATGTAGGACAGTACTGCAACAAAGTACAGGCCTGGTCCTGGGGCACTTGGATGTAGTACAACTAAAACTACAGCAAAGTACAGACCTGGCTCTAGGAACTGAAATGCAAGAGAGTGAAACTGCAACAAAGTTCAGAGGCCTGACTCTAGGAACTAACATGTAGGACAGTGAAACTGCAACAAAGTACAGGCCTGACCCTGGAAACTGAATGTAAGACAATGAAACTGCAGGAAAGCACAGGCCTGACCCTGGGAACTGAAATGTAAGAGAGTGAAACTGTCAACAAAGTATAGGCCCTGACATGTGAACTGAAATGTAAGAGAGTGAAACTGCAACAAAGTATGGGCCCTGACTCTAGAAACTGAATGGTAAGAGAGTGAGACTGCAACAAAGTATAGGCCTGACCTGGGAACTGAAATGTAGGACAGTGATAAAACTGAAGCAAAGTATAGCAGTATATGTTTGTTTTGATTGAATGTTAGCTTCTGAAATACAACATAAATAAATATTCACATCCCAATACCTTTTTGGCCTTTTTTTTTTAAATTTATCTATGATCTTCTAGAACTTAAAGTTTATTCTACATGTATCCCCACTAATTGTATCAACTGTTTTAGAGGGATGTCATAATGACACACACTTATATATCCAACAACATATTTCATTCCTGAGAAAAAAGGTATATCACATAATATAATAAACCCCATAAAGTGTTCTAGCAATGGGTTATTAGGCGTAAGTCTTGTAACCTGACATCAAACTTGATTTCTGCCCAATTTAAATAGAACATTGAAATTCAGTAATACCTTTAGTTGGACTGGGAAAGGAACTGCACCCTTACTTGACAGAAACACTAGACAAATGTATGACCATTTGGAAAATAATATTGTGGCGAATACAAACGCATGTTAAATGGCACCCATAGCTAAAAGAAATACAGTAACATCAGGCCTTCAACTGGTTTTGGATAAAAAAGTAGGAAAAAAATAGGTTTTCTGAAGGAAAGTAGGAAGATTATCCATAAAAAAGTAGGATTTATAGGAAGGATATCCACATCTTATTTATCTGTGTGAACCAACTCTTACCTTTACAAATTCAGAAAAAATAATTTGTTGTAGATATCTCAGTTGCTGATACATGCCAAGCTTCTGTAGTTGAAAGGTGCAGCCACCTGACACTCACAGCCAATAATGTTTTTCATTTTATTTTATTAGTAACATTGTTTTTATAATTATTGAAATCATCTCACAGCACCCAGCTAACACATGCAATACAATAGTTTTCACTCAGCATTTAGGTTCACATTATCAAAATAACTATAGTTAACAAAAAAATAAGTTGGGTCAATTCCAAAAGGATAGTCGGAGCATGTTATATCAATACTACCATATAATGTTCATGAAAACCTTATTTAAACTATAAAAAAGTCCAAAATTGTATTTTGCATCCTTTCAAATATAATCTTAGGACAAAATTATTGTTCGAACATTAGTAGCATTCATGTTATTGCAACTCCTAAAATCCAGTATAATTTAATTTAAACATCATGTGCTGGTCATAGCTTTGCAATATTTGTTACTTCAAATTTTAAAACACACAAACACATAGTTATTTATATAATATTAGTTAATACTTAAATGGACAGCATCTTCATAGTGGCCACAAAATATTGTGTTTATTGTTACTTCTTACATTAACAGATAACCCAACATATTAAATGCGAATATAAATTTCAAGCTTGCACAATAACAGAGATGTTTGTAGATTTACATCTGTTTAATGTCAGGAAGAAAAAATACCAGTAGTCCAATATGGTATAATTGCCTGCTAATGTCCTGTGTTTTCTTTGCAAATTTGAAATTCCGTGATTTTTCTCTCTGCACGGATTATTTTGATAATTTTTCCAGTTTTCCAGAATGTGTGCCACCCTTATCATGTTGTATTTTTGCTAAGAATATTTTATGTTAAAATTGTCTATTTGAAAGTAACCAAAACCGTCATCAGTGCATCATTGGATTACATATATCATTTAGTGTTTCTGGATGCTTCTAGAGTTGTTCCCATATAACAACTTGCAGTCCTATGTATCAATAACTCCAACGGACCTTAAAAACTACAATTTACATCAGATGGCTTGAGATGCTTGCCACACCTTTCCTCAACAGAAACTTGACAGTTTTAGCAAGCTTTTACATTTGAATATTACATCTTACAAAAAAAAATGTTTTTTGTCTCCAGAAAAAAGTAGAAATAGTAGGAGTTTTAGTGCAAAAATAGGAAAAGTAGGAAGGAACTAAAAAAAATAGTAGGAAAAAATGGGAAAGTAGGATAAAATAGGAACGGTTTGAAGCCTGTAACATATAGCTGAAAATAACTATTACATTACATACAGCTATGAAAATAACTACTTAACATAGTTATCAAAGTAATTATGACATTAAGTAAATTAAACTTAGTCCTACCTTTGCTGGCGCTGGGCGAGGGTATGGCAGCTTGGCTGGATGGGTTACTGCAACCTGGGGACTGTTCTGTAACCGAGGAAATGTGGACACAATCATACACAGCATAGTCCAAAACAATACTCTAACCTACTGGACCTAAAACAAGCTGTTAAATTGCCAAGAATTTTTTGTTGTCTCATATAAATATTTGCTGTATTTATCAAAGCAAACAATGTTAAACTTCATGAACACAGCAATCTTAATAGAATTTAAATATTGAGACAACTAGATGTTTGTTTTACCGTTTTTTGTTTAAATAACCGGTATATAATCCATGAAACAACGATTACATATCGGATCGGGCATAAAATATTCAAAACTTATGCACATTCGCAATTCATAAGAGTTAAAATTACCAAAACCTTAGCAGTCAAGACTATTTAATGAATGGCTAAGGTAAGGAATTAGTTGTCTAGTCATTGCTTATACCAAAGAATTCTTCATTACAAGCAACAAGCAAAATGAAAACAAAGAATGTCAACACTAATCACAGAAAATATGCTTTCACTTGCAATTAAATTACTTCAAGGCGCATAACAAATAGATCATTTTTTTTTTCATCAATTTGCCTCAAATATTAGCAGCATGCAGTGGCTATAAAACAAGAGGCACCGCCTTGCGGGTGCAGACCGCTCAATCTATTTTCTTTTTAAAGGTGAAGGGACTCTCATTTTCAATCACAAAGGAGGAGGGGGTGGAGTGAAGAGGGTGCATTGTGTGTGGGGTGTGGACATTTATTACATTATGTTCCAAAAAAGCAAAAACAGGGGAAAAAAAAAATTCGGGGTGGGGGGGTGTGGGGGGGTGGGTGGGGATTCTTGGTGGGATGGTTGGAGTATTTCAAACATAAATAATAAAAATAAATATTTGTGGTTTTTTTAACAGTTTCAAAAAAAATTGGGGGGGGGGGGGGGGGTAGTGAGTGGGGGATAGTGTGAGATGATTTTAAAAAAAAAAAAAAAAAAAAAATCAGGGGTGGGGGATGCGGTGTGGGTGGGGGAAGGGGGGTGGGGGTGTGATTCTGGGTGCGATGGTTGGACGGTATTTAAAACATGAAAATAATCAAAATAATAGTTTTGTTTTTAAAAACGTTTAAAAAAAAAATTTGGGGAGGGGGGTGGGGTGGGGTATAGTGTGAGGTGTGGTGGTCATTTGTGATGATGATCTTAAATAAAAAATAAAAAAATAGGGGGTGGGATGCCGGGGGGGGGGGGGGGGGGCACGGGCGATGTTTGGTTGGAGTCTCATTGTGGTATGTCAGGTAAGAGTAGTTTTGTCAAAGTATCA
>NC_068355.1:111659376-111726876 GCF_020536995.1 Dreissena polymorpha
CGCTTCATGTAGGGCTGTACTCTCTTAAAAAATTCATAGTTGACAGGAAGATGTTTTACACTTTTTACCATTATTCAGGTGTTTATCTTGCTGGATAATGGTAGGGCATGAATAGGTGTTCACTAATGAATCCTGAAATATGATACACTTGAGGACATAGTAAACCATTGCACTAGAAAAGGTTACATTCACTAAGAAACGGCCGAAAACAAAAGTTGCAAAAAACAGTCGATTTTGATTTGTGTCAAGTTCTTTCTTGCATTGTACATGACATATCTTTTTATTGTCATAAATCGATTCCGCTTGAAATGGCCTTTCAGAAAAGGTATGGTTATGGGGGTCTCTATGTGCAAATGTTGCATTTATTTTCGCTCAAAGTTGTCGCTTTTACATTGAATTACATAGGGAAACTATTTGGTGTATTATGACCTAAACGCAAACCAGGCCTAGTCAAAAGAAGCTGTATTACAGAAAATCATCATTTTTTAGTGAGAATATGATGCGTTTTGGCAATTTCACGGAATAAAATGCGTTTGTTTCATGATTTAAGGAAGCATCGTGAGTTTTTTAAGAAAAAAAAGACGTTTTCAGAGGAAAATAAGAAAAAAATGTACAAAAACTCGTCTTGAGCATCTCAAATCGCAACAATTTGTGCTGAAGAGCTCATGAACAACGTTTTAAAATAGTTGTTTACTTCTTTTTCTCCATAGCTGTAACAAATTTCCCAGTATTTTGACCGATTGTAATTATTTAGGGTAATCGTTTTACGCCTGAACGCCCGTTATAAATCAAAGCTCCGAACGCGAAAGCCACATGGCTTATCAGGCGTTATAATAAAATGCATTGTCAAGCATGTCTACGTGAAAGATCGGTCTGAAAATTGGCATGCACATAGAAAATAGGTTTATAGTATCGAGAAGTGCTTATTTTTCGCGATGTTAACAGTAAACGTTGTCTTATAGGTTACAATACACTATAATGATCGCTTCATGTAGGGCTGTACTCTCTAAAAAAATATCATAGTTTGACAGGAAGGCATGTTTTACACTTTTAACCATTATTCAGGTGTTATCTTGCGGAGATAATGGTAGGGCATGAATAGGTGTTCACTACTGAATCCCTGAAAGATGATACACTTGAAGACTATAGTAAACCATTGCACTAGAAAAGGTTACATTCCACTAAGAACGGCCGAAAAAAAAAGTTGCAAAAACAGTCGATTTTGATTTGTGTCAAGTTCTTTCTTGCATTGTACATGACATATCTTTTTTATTGCATAAATCGATTCCGCTTAGAATGGCCTTTAAGAAAAGGTATGGTTATGGGGGTCTCTATGTGCAAAATGTTGCATTTATTTTCGCTCGAAGTTGTCGCTTTTACATTGAATTACATAGGGAAACTATTTGGTGTATTATGACCTAAACGCAAAACCAGGCCTAGTCACAAAGAAGCTGTATTTACAGAAAATCATCATTTTTTTAGTGAGATATGATGCGTTTTGGGCAAATTTCACGGAATAAAATGCGTTTGTTTCATGAATTTAAGGAGCATCGTGAGTTTGTAAGAAAAAAGACGTTTTCAGAGGAAAATAAGAAAAAAATGTACAAAAACTCGTCTTGAGCATCTCAAATCGCAACAATTTGTGCTGAAAGAGCTCATGAACACGTTTTAATAGTTGTTTACCTTCTTTTTCTACATAGCTTGTAACAATATTCCAGTATTTTGACCGATTGTAATTATTTAGGGTAATCGTTTTACGCCTGAACGCCCGTTATAAATCAAAGCTCCGAACGCGAAAGCCACATGGCTTATCAGGCGTTATAATAAAATGCATTGTCAAGCATTTCTACGTGAAAGATCGGTCTGAAAATTGGCATGCACATAGAAAATAGGTTTATAAGTATCGAGAAGTGCTTATTTTTCGCGATGTTAACAGTAAACGTTGTCTTATAGGTTACAATACACTAAATGATCGCTTCATGTAGGGCTGTACTCTCTAAAAAAATATCATAGTTGACAGGAAGGCATGTTTTACACTTTTTACCATTATTCAGGTGTTATCTTGCGGAGATAATGGTAGGGCATGAATAGGTGTTCACTACTGAATCCCTGAAATATGATACACTTGAAGACTATAGTAAACCATTGCACTAGAAAAGGTTACATTCCACTAAGAAACGGCCGAAAAAAAAAGTTGCAAAAACAGTCGATTTTGATTTGTGTCAAGTTCTTTCTTGCATTGTACATGACATATCTTTTTTATTGCATAAATCGATTCCGCTTAGAATGGCCTTTAAGAAAAGGTATGGTTATGGGGGTCTCTATGTGCAAAATGTTGCATTTATTTTCGCTCAAAGTTGTCGCTTTTACATTGAATTACATAGGGAAACTATTTGGTGTATTATGACCTAAACGCAAAACCAGGCCTAGTCACAAAGAAGCTGTATTTACAGAAAATCATCATTTTTTAGTGAGATATGATGCGTTTGGCAAATTTCACGGAATAAATGCGTTTGTTTCATGAATTTAAGGAGCATCGTGAGTTTTTAAGAAAAAAAGACGTTTTCAGAGGAAAATAAGAAAAAAATGTACAAAAACTCGTCTTGAGCATCTCAAATCGCAACAATTTGTGCTGAAAGAGCTCATGAACACGTTTTAATAGTGGTTTACTTCTTTTTCTACATAGCTTGTAACAATATTCCAGTATTTTGACCGATTGTAATTATTTAGGGTAATCGTTTTACGCCTGAACGCCCGTTATAAATCAAAGCTCCGAACGCGAAAGCCACATGGCTTATCAGGCGTTATAATAAAATGCATTGTCAAGCATTTCTACGTGAAAGATCGGTCTGAAAATTGGCATGCACATAGAAAATAGGTTTATAAGTATCGAGAAGTGCTTATTTTTCGCGATGTTAACAGTAAACGTTGTCTTATAGGTTACAATACACTAAATGATCGCTTCATGTAGGGCTGTACTCTCTAAAAAAATATCATAGTTGACAGGAAGGCATGTTTTACACTTTTACCATTATTCAGGTGTTATCTTGCGGAGATAATGGTAGGGCATGAATAGGTGTTCACTACTGAATCCCTGAAATATGATACACTTGAAGACTATAGTAAACCATTGCACTAGAAAAGGTTACATTCCACTAAGAAACGGCCAAAAAAAAAAGTTGCAAAAACAGTCGATTTTGATTTGTGTCAAGTTCTTTCTTGCATTGTACATGACATATCTTTTTTATTGCATAAATCGATTCCGCTTAGAATGGCCTTTAAGAAAAGGTATGGTTATGGGGGTCTCTATGTGCAAAATGTTGCATTTATTTTCGCTCAAAGTTGTCGCTTTTACATTGAATTACATAGGGAAACTATTTGGTGTATTATGACCTAAACGCAAAACCAGGCCTAGTCACAAAGAAGCTGTATTTACAGAAAATCATCATTTTTTAGTGAGATATGATGCGTTTTGGCAAATTTCACGGAATAAATGCGTTTGTTTCATGAATTTAAGGAGCATCGTGAGTTTTTAAGAAAAAAAGACGTTTTCAGAGGAAAATAAGAAAAAAATGTACAAAAACTCGTCTTGAGCATCTCAAATCGCAACAATTTGTGCTGAAAGAGCTCATGAACACGTTTTAATAGTTGTTTACTTCTTTTTCTACATAGCTTGTAACAATATTCCAGTATTTTGACCGATTGTAATTATTTAGGGTAATCGTTTTACGCCTGAACGCCCGTTATAAATCAAAGCTCCGAACGCGAAAGCCACATGGCTTATCAGGCGTTATAATAAAATGCATTGTCAAGCATTTCTACGTGAAAGATCGGTCTGAAAATTGGCATGCACATAGAAAATAGGTTTATAAGTATCGAGAAGTGCTTATTTTTCGCGATGTTAACAGTAAACGTTGTCTTATAGGTTACAATACACTAAATGATCGCTTCATGTAGGGCTGTACTCTCTAAAAAAATATCATAGTTGACAGGAAGGCATGTTTTACACTTTTTACCATTATTCAGGTGTTATCTTGCGGAGATAATGGTAGGGCATGAATAGGTGTTCACTACTGAATCCCTGAAATATGATACACTTGAAGACTATAGTAAACCATTGCACTAGAAAAGGTTACATTCCACTAAGAAACGGCCGAAAAAAAAAAGTTGCAAAAACAGTCGATTTTGATTTGTGTCAAGTTCTTTCTTGCATTGTACATGACATATCTTTTTTATTGCATAAATCGATTCCGCTTAGAATGGCCTTTAAGAAAAGGTATGGTTATGGGGGTCTCTATGTGCAAAATGTTGCATTTATTTTCGCTCAAAGTTGTCGCTTTTACATTGAATTACATAGGGAAACTATTTGGTGTATTATGACCTAAACGCAAAACCAGGCCTAGTCACAAAGAAGCTGTATTTACAGAAAATCATCATTTTTTTAGTGAGATATGATGCGTTTTGGCAAATTTCACGGAATAAATGCGTTTGTTTCATGAATTTAAGGAGCATCGTGAGTTTTTAAGAAAAAAAGACGTTTTCAGAGGAAAATAAGAAAAAAATGTACAAAAAACTCGTCTTGAGCATCTCAAATCGCAACAATTTGTGCTGAAAGAGCTCATGAACACGTTTTAATAGTTGTTTACCTTCTTTTTCTACATAGCTTGTAACAATATTCCAGTATTTTGACCGATTGTAATTATTTAGGGTAATCGTTTTACGCCTGAACGCCCGTTATAAATCAAAGCTCCGAACGCGAAAGCCACATGGCTTATCAGGCGTTATAATAAAATGCATTGTCAAGCATTTCTACGTGAAAGATCGGTCTGAAAATTGGCATGCACATAGAAAATAGGTTTATAAGTATCGAGAAGTGCTTATTTTTCGCGATGTTAACAGTAAACGTTGTCTTATAGGTTACAATACACTAAATGATCGCTTCATGTAGGGCTGTACTCTCTAAAAAAATATCATAGTTGACAGGAAGGCATGTTTTACACTTTTTACCATTATTCAGGTGTTATCTTGCGGAGATAATGGTAGGGCATGAATAGGTGTTCACTACTGAATCCCTGAAATATGATACACTTGAAGACTATAGTAAACCATTGCACTAGAAAAGGTTACATTCCACTAAGAAACGGCCGAAAAAAAAAGTTGCAAAAACAGTCGATTTTGATTTGTGTCAAGTTCTTTCTTGCATTGTACATGACATATCTTTTTTATTGCATAAATCGATTCCGCTTAGAATGGCCTTTAAGAAAAGGTATGGTTATGGGGGTCTCTATGTGCAAAATGTTGCATTTATTTTCGCTCAAAGTTGTCGCTTTTACATTGAATTACATAGGGAAACTATTTGGTGTATTATGACCTAAACGCAAAACCAGGCCTAGTCACAAAGAAGCTGTATTTACAGAAAATCATCATTTTTTAGTGAGATATGATGCGTTTTGGCAAATTTCACGGAATAAATGCGTTTGTTTCATGAATTTAAGGAGCATCGTGAGTTTTTAAGAAAAAAAGACGTTTTCAGAGGAAAATAAGAAAAAAATGTACAAAAACTCGTCTTGAGCATCTCAAATCGCAACAATTTGTGCTGAAAGAGCTCATGAACACGTTTTAATAGTTGTTTACTTCTTTTTCTACATAGCTTGTAACAATATTCCAGTATTTTGACCGATTGTAATTATTTAGGGTAATCGTTTTACGCCTGAACGCCCGTTATAAATCAAAGCTCCGAACGCGAAAGCCACATGGCTTATCAGGCGTTATAATAAAATGCATTGTCAAGCATTTCTACGTGAAAGATCGGTCTGAAAATTGGCATGCACATAGAAAATAGGTTTATAAGTATCGAGAAGTGCTTATTTTTCGCGATGTTAACAGTAAACGTTGTCTTATAGGTTACAATACACTAAATGATCGCTTCATGTAGGGCTGTACTCTCTAAAAAAATATCATAGTTGACAGGAAGGCATGTTTTACACTTTTTACCATTATTCAGGTGTTATCTTGCGGAGATAATGGTAGGGCATGAATAGGTGTTCACTACTGAATCCCTGAAATATGATACACTTGAAGACTATAGTAAACCATTGCACTAGAAAAGGTTACATTCCACTAAGAAACGGCCGAAAAAAAAAGTTGCAAAAACAGTCGATTTTGATTTGTGTCAAGTTCTTTCTTGCATTGTACATGACATATCTTTTTTATTGCATAAATCGATTCCGCTTAGAATGGCCTTTAAGAAAAGGTATGGTTATGGGGGTCTCTATGTGCAAAATGTTGCATTTATTTTCGCTCAAAGTTGTCGCTTTTACATTGAATTACATAGGGAAACTATTTGGTGTATTATGACCTAAACGCAAAACCAGGCCTAGTCACAAAGAAGCTGTATTTACAGAAAATCATCATTTTTTTAGTGAGATATGATGCGTTTTGGCAAATTTCACGGAATAAATGCGTTTGTTTCATGAATTTAAGGAGCATCGTGAGTTTTTAAGAAAAAAAGACGTTTTCAGAGGAAAATAAGAAAAAAATGTACAAAAACTCGTCTTGAGCATCTCAAATCGCAACAATTTGTGCTGAAAGAGCTCATGAACACGTTTTAATAGTTGTTTACTTCTTTTTCTACATAGCTTGTAACAATATTCCAGTATTTTGACCGATTGTAATTATTTAGGGTAATCGTTTTACGCCTGAACGCCCGTTATAAATCAAAGCTCCGAACGCGAAAGCCACATGGCTTATCAGGCGTTATAATAAAATGCATTGTCAAGCATTTCTACGTGAAAGATCGGTCTGAAAATTGGCATGCACATAGAAAATAGGTTTATAAGTATCGAGAAGTGCTTATTTTTCGCGATGTTAACAGTAAACGTTGTCTTATAGGTTACAATACACTAAATGATCGCTTCATGTAGGGCTGTACTCTCTAAAAAAATATCATAGTTGACAGGAAGGCATGTTTTACACTTTTTACCATTATTCAGGTGTTATCTTGCGGAGATAATGGTAGGGCATGAATAGGTGTTCACTACTGAATCCCTGAAATATGATACACTTGAAGACTATAGTAAACCATTGCACTAGAAAAGGTTACATTCCACTAAGAAACGGCCGAAAAAAAAAGTTGCAAAAACAGTCGATTTTGATTTGTGTCAAGTTCTTTCTTGCATTGTACATGACATATCTTTTTTATTGCATAAATCGATTCCGCTTAGAATGGCCTTTAAGAAAAGGTATGGTTATGGGGGTCTCTATGTGCAAAATGTTGCATTTATTTTCGCTCAAAGTTGTCGCTTTTACATTGAATTACATAGGGAAACTATTTGGTGTATTATGACCTAAACGCAAAACCAGGCCTAGTCACAAAGAAGCTGTATTTACAGAAAATCATCATTTTTTAGTGAGATATGATGCGTTTTGGCAAATTTCACGGAATAAATGCGTTTGTTTCATGAATTTAAGGAGCATCGTGAGTTTTTAAGAAAAAAAGACGTTTTCAGAGGAAAATAAGAAAAAAATGTACAAAAACTCGTCTTGAGCATCTCAAATCGCAACAATTTGTGCTGAAAGAGCTCATGAACACGTTTTAATAGTTGTTTACTTCTTTTTCTACATAGCTTGTAACAATATTCCAGTATTTTGACCGATTGTAATTATTTAGGGTAATCGTTTTACGCCTGAACGCCCGTTATAAATCAAAGCTCCGAACGCGAAAGCCACATGGCTTATCAGGCGTTATAATAAAATGCATTGTCAAGCATTTCTACGTGAAAGATCGGTCTGAAAATTGGCATGCACATAGAAAATAGGTTTATAAGTATCGAGAAGTGCTTATTTTTCGCGATGTTAACAGTAAACGTTGTCTTATAGGTTACAATACACTAAATGATCGCTTCATGTAGGGCTGTACTCTCTAAAAAAATATCATAGTTGACAGGAAGGCATGTTTTACACTTTTTACCATTATTCAGGTGTTATCTTGCGGAGATAATGGTAGGGCATGAATAGGTGTTCACTACTGAATCCCTGAAATATGATACACTTGAAGACTATAGTAAACCATTGCACTAGAAAAGGTTACATTCCACTAAGAAACGGCCGAAAAAAAAAGTTGCAAAAACAGTCGATTTTGATTTGTGTCAAGTTCTTTCTTGCATTGTACATGACATATCTTTTTTATTGCATAAATCGATTCCGCTTAGAATGGCCTTTAAGAAAAGGTATGGTTATGGGGGTCTCTATGTGCAAAATGTTGCATTTATTTTCGCTCAAAGTTGTCGCTTTTACATTGAATTACATAGGGAAACTATTTGGTGTATTATGACCTAAACGCAAAACCAGGCCTAGTCACAAAGAAGCTGTATTTACAGAAAATCATCATTTTTTAGTGAGATATGATGCGTTTTGGCAAATTTCACGGAATAAATGCGTTTGTTTCATGAATTTAAGGAGCATCGTGAGTTTTTAAGAAAAAAAGACGTTTTCAGAGGAAAATAAGAAAAAAATGTACAAAAACTCGTCTTGAGCATCTCAAATCGCAACAATTTGTGCTGAAAGAGCTCATGAACACGTTTTAATAGTTGTTTACTTCTTTTTCTACATAGCTTGTAACAATATTCCAGTATTTTGACCGATTGTAATTATTTAGGGTAATCGTTTTACGCCTGAACGCCCGTTATAAATCAAAGCTCCGAACGCGAAAGCCACATGGCTTATCAGGCGTTATAATAAAATGCATTGTCAAGCATTTCTACGTGAAAGATCGGTCTGAAAATTGGCATGCACATAGAAAATAGGTTTATAAGTATCGAGAAGTGCTTATTTTTCGCGATGTTAACAGTAAACGTTGTCTTATAGGTTACAATACACTAAATGATCGCTTCATGTAGGGCTGTACTCTCTAAAAAAATATCATAGTTGACAGGAAGGCATGTTTTACACTTTTTACCATTATTCAGGTGTTATCTTGCGGAGATAATGGTAGGGCATGAATAGGTGTTCACTACTGAATCCCTGAAATATGATACACTTGAAGACTATAGTAAACCATTGCACTAGAAAAGGTTACATTCCACTAAGAAACGGCCGAAAAAAAAAGTTGCAAAAACAGTCGATTTTGATTTGTGTCAAGTTCTTTCTTGCATTGTACATGACATATCTTTTTTATTGCATAAATCGATTCCGCTTAGAATGGCCTTTAAGAAAAGGTATGGTTATGGGGGTCTCTATGTGCAAAATGTTGCATTTATTTTCGCTCAAAGTTGTCGCTTTTACATTGAATTACATAGGGAAACTATTTGGTGTATTATGACCTAAACGCAAAACCAGGCCTAGTCACAAAGAAGCTGTATTTACAGAAAATCATCATTTTTTAGTGAGATATGATGCGTTTTGGCAAATTTCACGGAATAAATGCGTTTGTTTCATGAATTTAAGGAGCATCGTGAGTTTTTAAGAAAAAAAGACGTTTTCAGAGGAAAATAAGAAAAAAATGTACAAAAACTCGTCTTGAGCATCTCAAATCGCAACAATTTGTGCTGAAAGAGCTCATGAACACGTTTTAATAGTTGTTTACTTCTTTTTCTACATAGCTTGTAACAATATTCCAGTATTTTGACCGATTGTAATTATTTAGGGTAATCGTTTTACGCCTGAACGCCCGTTATAAATCAAAGCTCCGAACGCGAAAGCCACATGGCTTATCAGGCGTTATAATAAAATGCATTGTCAAGCATTTCTACGTGAAAGATCGGTCTGAAAATTGGCATGCACATAGAAAATAGGTTTATAAGTATCGAGAAGTGCTTATTTTTCGCGATGTTAACAGTAAACGTTGTCTTATAGGTTACAATACACTAAATGATCGCTTCATGTAGGGCTGTACTCTCTAAAAAAATATCATAGTTGACAGGAAGGCATGTTTTACACTTTTTACCATTATTCAGGTGTTATCTTGCGGAGATAATGGTAGGGCATGAATAGGTGTTCACTACTGAATCCCTGAAATATGATACACTTGAAGACTATAGTAAACCATTGCACTAGAAAAGGTTACATTCCACTAAGAAACGGCCGAAAAAAAAAGTTGCAAAAACAGTCGATTTTGATTTGTGTCAAGTTCTTTCTTGCATTGTACATGACATATCTTTTTTATTGCATAAATCGATTCCGCTTAGAATGGCCTTTAAGAAAAGGTATGGTTATGGGGGTCTCTATGTGCAAAATGTTGCATTTATTTTCGCTCAAAGTTGTCGCTTTTACATTGAATTACATAGGGAAACTATTTGGTGTATTATGACCTAAACGCAAAACCAGGCCTAGTCACAAAGAAGCTGTATTTACAGAAAATCATCATTTTTTTAGTGAGATATGATGCGTTTTGGCAAATTTCACGGAATAAATGCGTTTGTTTCATGAATTTAAGGAGCATCGTGAGTTTTTAAGAAAAAAAGACGTTTTCAGAGGAAAATAAGAAAAAAATGTACAAAAACTCGTCTTGAGCATCTCAAATCGCAACAATTTGTGCTGAAAGAGCTCATGAACACGTTTTAATAGTTGTTTACTTCTTTTTCTACATAGCTTGTAACAATATTCCAGTATTTTGACCGATTGTAATTATTTAGGGTAATCGTTTTACGCCTGAACGCCCGTTATAAATCAAAGCTCCGAACGCGAAAGCCACATGGCTTATCAGGCGTTATAATAAAATGCATTGTCAAGCATTTCTACGTGAAAGATCGGTCTGAAAATTGGCATGCACATAGAAAATAGGTTTATAAGTATCGAGAAGTGCTTATTTTTCGCGATGTTAACAGTAAACGTTGTCTTATAGGTTACAATACACTAAATGATCGCTTCATGTAGGGCTGTACTCTCTAAAAAAATATCATAGTTGACAGGAAGGCATGTTTTACACTTTTTACCATTATTCAGGTGTTATCTTGCGGAGATAATGGTAGGGCATGAATAGGTGTTCACTACTGAATCCCTGAAATATGATACACTTGAAGACTATAGTAAACCATTGCACTAGAAAAGGTTACATTCCACTAAGAAACGGCCGAAAAAAAAAGTTGCAAAAACAGTCGATTTTGATTTGTGTCAAGTTCTTTCTTGCATTGTACATGACATATCTTTTTTATTGCATAAATCGATTCCGCTTAGAATGGCCTTTAAGAAAAGGTATGGTTATGGGGGTCTCTATGTGCAAAATGTTGCATTTATTTTCGCTCAAAGTTGTCGCTTTTACATTGAATTACATAGGGAAACTATTTGGTGTATTATGACCTAAACGCAAAACCAGGCCTAGTCACAAAGAAGCTGTATTTACAGAAAATCATCATTTTTTTAGTGAGATATGATGCGTTTTGGCAAATTTCACGGAATAAATGCGTTTGTTTCATGAATTTAAGGAGCATCGTGAGTTTTTAAGAAAAAAAGACGTTTTCAGAGGAAAATAAGAAAAAAATGTACAAAAACTCGTCTTGAGCATCTCAAATCGCAACAATTTGTGCTGAAAGAGCTCATGAACACGTTTTAATAGTTGTTTACTTCTTTTTCTACATAGCTTGTAACAATATTCCAGTATTTTGACCGATTGTAATTATTTAGGGTAATCGTTTTACGCCTGAACGCCCGTTATAAATCAAAGCTCCGAACGCGAAAGCCACATGGCTTATCAGGCGTTATAATAAAATGCATTGTCAAGCATTTCTACGTGAAAGATCGGTCTGAAAATTGGCATGCACATAGAAAATAGGTTTATAAGTATCGAGAAGTGCTTATTTTTCGCGATGTTAACAGTAAACGTTGTCTTATAGGTTACAATACACTAAATGATCGCTTCATGTAGGGCTGTACTCTCTAAAAAAATATCATAGTTGACAGGAAGGCATGTTTTACACTTTTTACCATTATTCAGGTGTTATCTTGCGGAGATAATGGTAGGGCATGAATAGGTGTTCACTACTGAATCCCTGAAATATGATACACTTGAAGACTATAGTAAACCATTGCACTAGAAAAGGTTACATTCCACTAAGAAACGGCCGAAAAAAAAAGTTGCAAAAACAGTCGATTTTGATTTGTGTCAAGTTCTTTCTTGCATTGTACATGACATATCTTTTTTATTGCATAAATCGATTCCGCTTAGAATGGCCTTTAAGAAAAGGTATGGTTATGGGGGTCTCTATGTGCAAAATGTTGCATTTATTTTCGCTCAAAGTTGTCGCTTTTACATTGAATTACATAGGGAAACTATTTGGTGTATTATGACCTAAACGCAAAACCAGGCCTAGTCACAAAGAAGCTGTATTTACAGAAAATCATCATTTTTTAGTGAGATATGATGCGTTTTGGCAAATTTCACGGAATAAATGCGTTTGTTTCATGAATTTAAGGAGCATCGTGAGTTTTTAAGAAAAAAAGACGTTTTCAGAGGAAAATAAGAAAAAAATGTACAAAAACTCGTCTTGAGCATCTCAAATCGCAACAATTTGTGCTGAAAGAGCTCATGAACACGTTTTAATAGTTGTTTACTTCTTTTTCTACATAGCTTGTAACAATATTCCAGTATTTTGACCGATTGTAATTATTTAGGGTAATCGTTTTACGCCTGAACGCCCGTTATAAATCAAAGCTCCGAACGCGAAAGCCACATGGCTTATCAGGCGTTATAATAAAATGCATTGTCAAGCATTTCTACGTGAAAGATCGGTCTGAAAATTGGCATGCACATAGAAAATAGGTTTATAAGTATCGAGAAGTGCTTATTTTTCGCGATGTTAACAGTAAACGTTGTCTTATAGGTTACAATACACTAAATGATCGCTTCATGTAGGGCTGTACTCTCTAAAAAAATATCATAGTTGACAGGAAGGCATGTTTTACACTTTTTACCATTATTCAGGTGTTATCTTGCGGAGATAATGGTAGGGCATGAATAGGTGTTCACTACTGAATCCCTGAAATATGATACACTTGAAGACTATAGTAAACCATTGCACTAGAAAAGGTTACATTCCACTAAGAAACGGCCGAAAAAAAAAGTTGCAAAAACAGTCGATTTTGATTTGTGTCAAGTTCTTTCTTGCATTGTACATGACATATCTTTTTTATTGCATAAATCGATTCCGCTTAGAATGGCCTTTAAGAAAAGGTATGGTTATGGGGGTCTCTATGTGCAAAATGTTGCATTTATTTTCGCTCAAAGTTGTCGCTTTTACATTGAATTACATAGGGAAACTATTTGGTGTATTATGACCTAAACGCAAAACCAGGCCTAGTCACAAAGAAGCTGTATTTACAGAAAATCATCATTTTTTTATTGAGATATGATGCGTTTTGGCAAATTTCACGGAATAAATGCGTTTGTTTCATGAATTTAAGGAGCATCGTGAGTTTTTAAGAAAAAAAGACGTTTTCAGAGGAAAATAAGAAAAAAATGTACAAAAACTCGTCTTGAGCATCTCAAATCGCAACAATTTGTGCTGAAAGAGCTCATGAACACGTTTTAATAGTTGTTTACTTCTTTTTCTACATAGCTTGTAACAATATTCCAGTATTTTGACCGATTGTAATTATTTAGGGTAATCGTTTTACGCCTGAACGCCCGTTATAAATCAAAGCTCCGAACGCGAAAGCCACATGGCTTATCAGGCGTTATAATAAAATGCATTGTCAAGCATTTCTACGTGAAAGATCGGTCTGAAAATTGGCATGCACATAGAAAATAGGTTTATAAGTATCGAGAAGTGCTTATTTTTCGCGATGTTAACAGTAAACGTTGTCTTATAGGTTACAATACACTAAATGATCGCTTCATGTAGGGCTGTACTCTCTAAAAAAATATCATAGTTGACAGGAAGGCATGTTTTACACTTTTTACCATTATTCAGGTGTTATCTTGCGGAGATAATGGTAGGGCATGAATAGGTGTTCACTACTGAATCCCTGAAATATGATACACTTGAAGACTATAGTAAACCATTGCACTAGAAAAGGTTACATTCCACTAAGAAACGGCCGAAAAAAAAAGTTGCAAAAACAGTCGATTTTGATTTGTGTCAAGTTCTTTCTTGCATTGTACATGACATATCTTTTTTATTGCATAAATCGATTCCGCTTAGAATGGCCTTTAAGAAAAGGTATGGTTATGGGGGTCTCTATGTGCAAAATGTTGCATTTATTTTCGCTCAAAGTTGTCGCTTTTACATTGAATTACATAGGGAAACTATTTGGTGTATTATGACCTAAACGCAAAACCAGGCCTAGTCACAAAGAAGCTGTATTTACAGAAAATCATCATTTTTTAGTGAGATATGATGCGTTTTGGCAAATTTCACGGAATAAATGCGTTTGTTTCATGAATTTAAGGAGCATCGTGAGTTTTTAAGAAAAAAAGACGTTTTCAGAGGAAAATAAGAAAAAAATGTACAAAAACTCGTCTTGAGCATCTCAAATCGCAACAATTTGTGCTGAAAGAGCTCATGAACACGTTTTAATAGTTGTTTACTTCTTTTTCTACATAGCTTGTAACAATATTCCAGTATTTTGACCGATTGTAATTATTTAGGGTAATCGTTTTACGCCTGAACGCCCGTTATAAATCAAAGCTCCGAACGCGAAAGCCACATGGCTTATCAGGCGTTATAATAAAATGCATTGTCAAGCATTTTTACGTGAAAGATCGGTCTGAAAATTGGCATGCACATAGAAAATAGGTTTATAAGTATCGAGAAGTGCTTATTTTTCGCGATGTTAACAGTAAACGTTGTCTTATAGGTTACAATACACTAAATGATCGCTTCATGTAGGGCTGTACTCTCTAAAAAAATATCATAGTTGACAGGAAGGCATGTTTTACACTTTTTACCATTATTCAGGTGTTATCTTGCGGAGATAATGGTAGGGCATGAATAGGTGTTCACTACTGAATCCCTGAAATATGATACACTTGAAGACTATAGTAAACCATTGCACTAGAAAAGGTTACATTCCACTAAGAAACAGCCGAAAAAAAAAGTTGCAAAAACAGTCGATTTTGATTTGTGTCAAGTTCTTTCTTGCATTGTACATGACATATCTTTTTTATTGCATAAATCGATTCCGCTTAGAATGGCCTTTAAGAAAAGGTATGGTTATGGGGGTCTCTATGTGCAAAATGTTGCATTTATTTTCGCTCAAAGTTGTCGCTTTTACATTGAATTACATAGGGAAACTATTTGGTGTATTATGACCTCAAACAAGAGAGGAATGAATAGTTATTGGTTACACACCACTAAACAGTTCAGCGTTTCTTATTAAAACAATAACATTCACATACCGATTCCTAATTCTTTTGTAAGCGAATGTATACGCAGCATAATTTAATGATTATATAAACTAACGGTAACATAATAACATTGCGCGATTGCCTGTTGTGCTTATTATTTTCTAGGCCATTTATTTCACAAAACGCTAAATGGTAGTGGATAAGGAAGCCCATTAAATTTCAACCACAAAGGCCTGAACTGTTATACATATCGTGTATGATGATATAAGGGTTTAAGACCTTGTCGAGTTGGTTGTGTGAAGTTGTATGGCACAATATGCCTTGTTTGTGATTCTACTTGACACTACCAAAGAGACTATTGATTGTGGCCAGAACACAATTCATAATTAATAAACCATTTATAGTATACCATTTTCTGTATTATTTGATAAAAACTGAATATACACGAACTGAACCTAGCATAAGCTGATAATGAGGAAATGTTCCTTAGTATTTCATTTAGTTATGGCAATAAATCGATATCCAAACAAAAAGGCGCAAAACAAATGCAATACACACGACACACGTACAACGTAAACAAAACAGTTTAATAACTATTTTATGTCTAGGAGATTGTTCATCAAAATGATATAACAAACACGAATGACGTTTATGTCACGTCCTGTATTGGGCTCAAAGGGTTAATTAAGACAAGGTCGACCCTTTGTATTTACAAATTGAAAAAAGTTCGGCTACTCTAAGCTAGGCTAGTAAAGAATGTGGTTTCGAGTATGTATTACGTAATGGGGAAAGAAAAATGACAATTTTATTATTACAGTATGTTTACCATCGGGTCTTATGTAACCGTAAGGTATTATAAAGAAAAAAGGATTTTAGGACATATTCAATAAACTGAGGCAAGTGAATGTCATCGATATCTTTTATTTGGCACAAACAGAAAACATATTTGTTACGTATATTAAACATGAATATCAATAAAAGGCCATTCATCGCAGCTCCATTCTGTAGAATCACTGTCAGATTCGTGTTCTACTTCAATCGTGTACGCTCCAACATACTGATATTCGCGGTGTTCATCTTTCCACTCTACGAATTCAAAGTCCTCAAATTCGTTGTCAATCCCCACCCCGAGCAGTTCATTGGCGATATTCTCTAGTATATCATCCACATAATCTGAGACACATTTCTCATTTAGATGGCCATCATTGTTTAAATCTTTCAGAAATAAAAGTTGGCCTGGATATATTGAATTACAGACTTCAGTGTCATTTTGGTCGTGCGATTCGGTGATCCAAGTTGTGTTTGGCGAGCGCCCACATTTCAATTGAATGTCTGATATGGTCTCCACAACCAATGTTTGAGCAAACTGATCTAGGTCTGGTTCATCTACGATTTCGTAATGTGTGACCTGATTCTTGTTTAATTCATGATACGCATTAACTATCGTTGTAAGCGCTTCGCCAACAAACACATCAACCCAAATTTCTAGAGATTCGCCTTCATTTGCATCGTCTAATATGTCAATGTTCGTTTTCTGAACAGATTTGTTAATGCAATCCATATTTGACCGGTGACTTTGAAACAGCGTTTCTCTCTTTCTTCGCAGTTTGCGGCAATGATGCAATAGCATCTTAATACCCACACAATCAGCGTTCACTTTCTTTGACAGCTTTTCTATTACGTCACCGCAATCCACGTGTGCTGGTCTATTATGGCCAACCATATGCATTTCCGGTTCCATAGTCACAAGATGCAACGTTTCACTCATGTCATCTGAAAGACCAATGGGCACAGCATCACCAATTTCTACACCAGCTTCAACGAACGAATTCTCTGTCTTTTTATCGGTGAGTTCTGTATGAATTCGGCTGCTTTTCCACAGAATAATATGACTAACATGGTACGCCGTAGTTGTTCGGTGATGTCCGCACGTGCAATTGTTTGGAGAAGCGACGGTGGTCAACAAAATCATCCGTGGCAGGTGATAGGGAGGCATAGTGACAAATTTTGCGACGAGGCGCCACCTGCCGTGGGTTTCTTAATTACGCTCGTTTCTAGAAAAAGGGAGACAAACATATAGCATTTTATTGAGTTAATTGATAACCTACGGAATCCGGATAGTGCCATCTATAATCTCGCACTTCGTTCCTCAAGGGCGACACTAGACACACGAAGCGATACTTAATCTTTTTCTTAACAGTCGCAGCGACGCACGATATTTTTCTTGACAGTCGCGGCGATACCTGATATTTTTACCGACAGTCGCGGCGACGCACGATATATTTAACACGATATATCGCCCTTGTGCAGGTAGCCAAAAAGGCGACATATCGTGCGTCGCCGCGACTGTCAAGAAAAATATCAATTATCGCCGCGACTGTCAAGAAAAATATTGTGCGTCGCCGCGACTGTCAAGAAAGAGATCAAGTATCGCTTCGTGTGTCTAGTGTCGCGTTCAAAGGGCGACACTAGACACACGAAGCGATACTTGATCTTTTTCTTGACAGTCGCGGCGACGCATGATATTTTATTTTTCAAATATCGCCCATAATATCCGAATCTCGTGTATCGCGGTCGAAATTCAGACCGCGACACTAGACACACGAAGCGATACTGGATATTTTTCTTGACAGTCGCGGCGACGCACGATATTTGTACTGTTCAAATATCGCTGTAATAATATCGCCTGTCCACTGTCAGGTTATCTAAACGTTGTAACAGTAGTTTTTAACCATTTATTATTAACATTGCTGCCATCGACACACTTATAAAAGATTATTCTAGCATAGGAAACCGAGTACAGATTAATTAATTTTTATAATAATTTTGAAATATATTTACGAGGATATATGTTTAAAACTATTCAGAAATTTGAACAATGGGGTAAAATTTCTATCAATTTTAAGATAATAAATCATTATAATCTGCATCACTTCCAATTGGATTGCAGATTTATAGATAACATTTAACTTCAAGTAAGACATCACTATGAAACCAGAAGATTTCTTTTCAGTACACGTGTAATCATAATTTATAGGTTATCCAGATAATTGACGAGCAACATTAATGTCCAGTCTATTGATACAATAATTAGACGGTATTTTTGTTGCTGGTATTGTTTTACAATGAACCTTTTAAATACCTTTTTTGATGCTTTATCAAATAAATTATCGGCATAAATAAAACTGCATACAGTGCAAACAACAATTGCATAATACTCATATCGGCTAACAAAAACGCTTTTGAAGGGCGAAAAACGTTTGTTTCATATTGCTTAACAGGGTTCCAGATATAATATAAATGTCTATTATATAATTATATTCAGATAAAGTTCACACTGTTACTTTTGTGCATGTCAAATATGATTTAAACAAAAGCACGTAATGCACGTTGAACCGTTGAATCGAACAACTAATAACTTAACATTGGGAACACAGTCTTATATTCAAAATCGTTATTCCAAGCGATTTATCTATCATCAAATATACGTTTATATAAAATATTTATATAATATTAACTATTTATTTATGGCCAGATTGAAGTATACGAAGCGAATAGCTTGTTATATCAATCATATACATTTTAATTGCTGATCAGAAATAAACATTATTATAAGATAATATTATATCAAAAAATATATATACGACATGATGCACACGCTTGATGACGTGAAAATATCCCTTTTTGGTCTCCCCTGATTTTTTGAAAACCCGACAGGTGGACATGCGATACATTGTATTATTACAGCGATATTTGAACAGTACAAATATCGTGCGTCGCCGCGACTGTCAAAAAAATATCAAGTATCGCCGCGACTGTCAAGAAAAATATCGTGCGTCGCCGCGACTGTAAAGAAAAAGATCAAGTATCGCTTCGTGTGTCTGGTGTCGCCCTTGATGAAAGAAGTGCGAGATTATAGATGGCACTATCCGGATTCCGTAATAACCTTACAATAGAACGTGTCGAATGCATGTTATGTATTGTATGTAAGTTATTTCGCATTTATATTACTTGTATTAATTTTTGATAAATAATTATATGAGCTTTCGAACTGGAATTTAAGGTATTTAGATCAATGTTGTGTGTATTTATAACATGCAAATAAGATACTATCTGAATTTCAAGAGAGCGTCTTCTATAAGATTATTTTTACGAAATTATAAATTGACCAATTTGAAATTCATTCGTAATAATGGTATCTTTTAAAAGGTAACACGTGTATAAACTTTTTTTACATTCTTACCTTTTTCAACTCGTTTTATGAGTCTGAAGACATTAAACATTAAATGTAAGAAACACAAATCGAGAAACATGTACAGCGTCAAATGTGCGTCTTGTTGATTCTTAAAAAAAGCGGGTAGTGGTGGTGAAAGTTGACGTCAACTTCCCGCCAATAAAAACGTTAGTTGAAGCTTGCCGCGGTGGTGCACTTAATATGGCGTAGTTTTCAGAAAGGTTTCTAAAGAAACATTGATTATAAGTTTTATCTGAGAATAGAAAGGTTGCACAAGAAGGCCCGATCCAGCAATTAATGTTAATAGGACTACACCAATAAGTCTGTCAATGGGACTATTATTTAACAAGTATTGATGTTTAAACAAATTTTTCTGTCGTGAGTTGTCGAATTAGCATTAGAAAATAACGTGACTTGTATTGTATTTTTTACATGTATTACATTTTAATTATTTTTTTTAATAAATAAATAAATAAATACATAAATACATAAATAAGTAAATATATATATACATAAACAAATAAATACATAAATAAATAAATACTTTTAGATAACTGCCTTGATCGGCGTGTTCATTATTCAAGTCCTTGTTTACTATTTTGTTCTCACTTTCATACGGAGGTGGATATTGAGTCATTTGATAAGTATTTTATACGTGGGAACATAAAAAAGTGTTAGATACTTAATCAATTACATGATAATTCATGTAAACGGTGAATCTGTGCTCAAGGTGAAACATAATGGAACTATTAAATACCAGCAACATTTATGTTATACTTTAAAAGAAAGGCTAAAGTGCAAGGGACCTTTGATCTACAGCTGCCCACTAATTGTTTCTATCATCCCGACCTTTTTTTTGCGCGCCGACCCCGAACTTTTTTTGTAGTTCTACACTTTAAAAAAACAGAAATAAAATCTTTGACGATGTTAGTGGAAACAGAAAACTGTTTGGGGATGAAAAGAGAATGAAGTTTAATCGCTTATATATCAAACATTCAATACATAGACACATTAAAAACGAAAGGAATTACACAGTATATAGAAAATATATATGCGCCTCGCTTTGGGAAAATCGTGCTAAATGAACTAATGGAGTCCGCATAGGTTAATCAGGGACGGCAGTTTCCGATTTAATTGATATTGTATGGAACTCATATATTAGTCTCCTTTTTGTGTGAGTAATATCTTGTCCGCTTTCGCGTTGCAAAAGGCCAGTATTCGTTCATGTCCGTTGGGAGTTTTACCAAGTAGTAGTAGTAGTAGAAGTAGTAGTAGTAGTAGTAGTAGTAGTAGTAGTAGTTGTAGTAGTAGTAGAAGTAGTAGTAGTAGTAGTAGTAGTAGAAGTGGTAGTAGTAGTAGTAGTAGTAGTAGTAGTAGTAGTAGTAGTAGTAGTAGTAGAAGTAGTAGTAGTAGTAGAAGTAGTAGTAGTAGTAGTAGTAGTAGTAGTAGTAGTAGTAGTAGTAGTAGTAGTAGTAGTAGTAGTAGTAGTAGTAGTAGTAGTAGTAGTGTAGTAGTAGTAGTAGTAGTAGTAGTAGTAGTAGTAGTAGTAGTAGTAGTAGTAGTAGTAGTAGTAGTAGTAGTAGTAGTAGTAGTAGTAGTAGAAGTAGTTATGAAGTAATGGCTGTCCAAGTCAATTCGATGCACCCTATTGTTTGTTGATTTTGAGTTGAATACCATGTATACAATATATATATATATATAATTAGTTCATTTTATTCATCGGACAATTTTGTATATAATCACATTATCTTTGTGGATACGAATAACGACCGAGACATCTAGTATTTATTGAGATAATGCTCTTCAGCGAGGCTTAGGCAACCTTAACCCCGGGCGCTCTTTCCGTCATTATTATCTCATCACAATAAAACTAACGAAATGTCATGCTCAAATGTGCATGTTTTCACCAAGTTAAAAAGAAGATTTTACACAGAACGTCAAGAAACGAGGGTTAATTACGATGGGACAATTGTAATAGACATCAAAACAAGTGTACATTTGCCCAACTGATGTGACTTCGAAATTCCAGATATTTCAAGCTTTGATATAACCCTGTATTCACCATGTGCTATATTTGTAGTTTATCTGTACTAAACACATGCAAACATGTATGATATAAATTCCAATTCGTAACAATTTTCATGTCCCTGCAATGAATAACACAACACATTTTAGAACCATTGGTCACTCTACTCTACTGCTTTAGTATTCAACCTACGTGTAAAAAGTCAACATTCTTCATTAAAATAAACTATGAGATTTTTTATAGTTGGGTTTTGTAGTAAAGACGATAATCAATGCGCTATGGTAATATAATAACAATAATAACATGACAATGTTAAAGATCAATACTTGTTAAATACTATTCTCATGGACAGACTAATTGGTGTAGTTTTATTAACATTAATTGCTGGACGTGGGCTTCTTGTGAAACCATTCTATTCTCAGATAGATCTTGTATTCAACGTTAGAAACCTTACTCAGAACGACGCCATATTAAGTGCAACACCGCGGCAAGCTTTAACAAACGTTGCCATTGGCGGGAAGTTGACGTCACATTTTAACATCACTACCCGCTTTTTTTAAGAATCAACAAAACGCCCATTTGACTGTGTACATATTTCTCGATTTTTGTTTCTAACATTTAAATTTCTAATATCTTCGCACCTATTAAAAGATTTAAGACAGGTAAGAATGTAAAATATATATACACGTGTTACCTTGTTAAAGATAGTCTACCATTATTACGAATGAATTTGAATATATATGGCCCATTTATAATAAATTCGCAAAGAGTAGTAAAGTAGACGATCTCGTGTATCGACAATAGTTCATTATATTTTGCCTTGCAAATGCATTTTTATTCTAAGTTAAAAGTATACAGATTAGATTTACGCCATTTGTTTGTTTGTTTGTTTTATTTGTGCATACATGTCAAGCAATTTACAATTCAATGCAATCAAGGCAATAAATAACGTATAGATTGCATTATTATCATATTCAGAAACATGCATTACATGAATGGTGCCATTTATCACAGATCCAAATAAGATTACGACATGATGTATACACAGGATAACCCGTAAAGCTTAGACATGTAAACATGAAAAAGCTTATTTCCAACGGGGTCCATGGATTTAGTCGAACAGATCTTATAAGTGACTATAAATATATTGTTTTTTCAGTTCTTAATATATAATCGACATGATCCTACACATGATTTCTTCTACAAATTAAGGGAATCTTTCAAAAGTTGACATGATAATACACTGACACGAATAAAAAACATAAAAAATAATGAATTACATAAAATAAAACAAATCTAAAAGTAAAAATACATGGAATTCTCGTCTACCTTCATATCATTTAATAGATGTGTCTTAACAAGTTTCTTAAAAGTAAATTTCGATTCGATGGACTTTATATTATCGGGTAATGCATTCCAATCCGTAATACCATTGTAGTAAAATGAAGAACTAGTAAAGCCATCAACTTGAGGTACATAAAAATTAAATCGGGATCTATTCCCATACTGATGGACATCTGTACATTTGACAAAATTGTCTTTCATATAGCTTGGACATTTATTGTAGAAAATCTTATGGATTTGGTTAAGCCGAAGTTGCTTGCATCTTTGTTCAACGTTCAATAAACCAAGTTCTTCAAAATGCGATACAACAAGTGATGTCCTACAATGGGAATTGTTAATAAAACGAACCATTTTATTTTGGACTATTTGTAACTTGTGCTTAAGCTGTTTCGTGAGTCCACAATACCACGAAGAGGATACATAATCTAAATGACATTGTATTAAAGAATAACACAAGCTTTTTCTAAGACTTTTATTTAAAAAATCACGTTGTCTATATAAAAATTAAAGTCTAGGGTTAACCTTCTTGACGATATTATTTACAATAGAAGTACCGGACAAATCAGCATCTAGAATAGAACCAAGATATTTTACATACGTCTGAGATTTTATAACATGATCATTACATTGTATATGAAAATTGTCCACCTTGGTGAGTTTACGTTTCGAACCAAAAAGAATACATTCTGTTTTGCCTAGATGGAGGGATAGCTTATTGTCAATTAACCATTTACTACAGGACTCGAGTTCTTTGCCTAAAACTTGACTGATGGTACTTGGATCTTTATGTGAATAAATCCACTCCATAATCGTGAACTATTCATACGGACTCGTAGACAATCCATTCGTCGTCATAATGACTCTTTTTTTAAAATTCAGATAGTATCGTATTTGCCTGTCATGTCGTTTTCTCTACACACAGCATTGATCTAAATACCTCAATTCCAGTGGGGAAGCTCATACAATTATTTATAAGAAATTCGTAAAAATTATACAAATGCGGAATAACTTAGATCTTCATAAAATACTTTATATATTCCATCGAAACTTTCTATAGTAAGGCTATCAATTAAACCAAACAAAATGCAATTTGTTTGTCTTCCTTTATCTAGAAACAAGCGTTATTAAGAAACCCACGGAAGGTGGCGTCTTGTCGCAAAATGTGTAAATATGTCTCGCTATCACCTGCCCAAGATGATTTTGTTGACAAGCGTCGCTTCTCCAAACCATTGCACCTGCGGATATCACCGAATAACTACGGCGTACCATGTTAGTCATATAATTTTGTAGAAAAGCAGCCGCTTACATGCGGAACTCGTCGATAAAAAGACATAGAATTTGTTCGTTGAAGCTGGTGTAGAAATTGGCGATGCTTTGCACATTGGTCTTTCAGATAAGTTTTGGGATGACATGAGTGAAAAGTTGCATCTTGTGACTATGGAACCAATAATGCATTTGGTTGGCCATAATAGACCAGCACACGTGGATTGCGGTGACGTAATAGAAAAGCTGTCAAAGAGGGTGAATGCTAATTGTGTGGGTATTAAGATGCTATTGCATCATTGCCGCCAAATGCGAAATAAGAGAGAAACGACGTTTAAAAGTCGCCGATTAAATATGGATTGCATTAACCGATCTGTTCAGAAATCGAACCTTGACATATTGGAAGATGCAAATGAAAGCGATTCTCTAGAACTTCTGGTCGATGCATTTGTTGACGAAGCGCTAACAACGATCGGTAATGCGTATCATGAATTAAACAAGAATCAGGCCACAATTTACGAAATGAACAAGACCTATATCAGTTTGCTCAAACATTGGTTGTGGAGACCATATCAGACATTCAGTTGAAATATGGGTGCTCGCCAAACAAAAATTGGATCAACGAATCGCTCGACCAAAATGACACTGAAGTCTGTGAATTAATATATTAAGAGCAACTTTTATTTCTAAAAGATTAAAACAATGATGGCCATCTAAATGAGAAATGCATCTCAGATTATGTGGATGAAAAACTAGAGATTATTGCAAATGAACTGGTCGGATGGGGATTGGCAACGAATTTTAGGACTGGGAATTCGTAGAGTGGAAAGATAAAAAACGCGAACATCAGTATGTTAATTATATCGTTCACGATTGAAGTGACAGTGATTATACAGATCGGAGCTGCGATGAAGGCCATTTTATTGATATTACTGATAAATAATACGCAACAAATGTTTTGTTTTTGTGCCAAATAAAACATATCGATAACGTTCTCCCCTCTCAGGTTATTGAATAGGTCCTTAAATCCTTTTTGCTTTTAAATACATTCCGATAACATAAGACCCGAGAGAACATATACTGTAAGTATAAACACTTCATTTTTTCCTCCATTATTTAATAAATACTCGGAACCATATTCTTTACTAGCCGAACTTATTCGACCATGTCTAAAAAAACTTTTGAGCAAAATACATAAAGTGACGAAAGCGCCATACGTTAACGTTCTATCATTTTGATGAACAATTTCCATAACATAAAATAGTTTTTGAACCGTTTGTTTACGTAGCACGTTTGTCTTGTCTATTGCCTTTGTTTTGTGCCTTATTGTTTTGATATTGATTTATTGCAATAAACCGACGCTCGAATGGCATAATAAGGCACATTTCCTGCTTATCAGCTTAAACTAGGTTCAATGCGTGTAGTTAATGTTTTAAACAAATAATATGCAGAAAATAGTATACTAGAAATGGTATATTAATTAAGAAAATTGTTCTTGGAACGTTTATTAATCTCTTCGAAAGTGTCAAGTAGAATCGCAATCAAGGCTAGGGCTTATTGGTCCTTTTATATCTATGGCATCGGTCCATATACGGTTTGTGGCTGTCTGGCTGGTCACTATAATGCCATAGGGACCTCAGTGCGGTTTACTATTTCTTAACTATGCGTTTTTTTTCTCCTGTTACTACTACGTTGATCAGAAAATTTGTGCTAATGATGAGTTCGAAAATTGTTCCGGTTGGTTGGATGACATGGCCATCAGGGGGCAAGGCATTTTTCCTTTTATGGCAATGGTAAAAACTTGATCGCACTCTAAAAGTCACATTAATGGTCCAATCTTCATGAATCTTGGTCGGAACATTTGTTCTTATAATATCTTCGACGAGTTTGAAAATGTTTCTGGTCTGTTGAAAAACATGGCCACCAGGGTTGATACAAAGTTGTTAACACTCAAGAGGCCAATAATCTTGGAAAAAATAAAAATTGTTTCAGTTGCTTGAAAAACATGGCTGCCAGGGGGGGGCATTTTTTCTTCATATATGGCTATAGTAAAACCTCGTTAACTCTAAAGTCCACATTTATTATTTGATCTTCATGTAACTTGGTCAGAAAATTTGTCTAAATGATATCTTGGACGAGTTTGAAAATGGTACAGGGTGGTTGAAAGCCATGGCTGGCAATGGGGAGGGGCATTTTTCCTTATTATGGCAATAGTAAAAACTTGTTAACTCTCTTAAGATCACATTTATATTTCACTTTTCATGAAACTTGGTCAGAATATTAGTTATTATGATATCTTGGGCTGCACAGGACAGGTAAGTTCCTTTTTTAACTCGACTTTTCGAAGAAAAATGAGAGCTATACTACTCGCCCCGGCGTCGGCGTTGGTTATTTTTTTTTATAAAGTCTAATAAGTTTAACACTATCAAATATAATTAACTCAAACTTGAAATACTTCTTTATGGCAATATGGCAACAAGGCAATTGTGTAGGCCAAGGTTCATAACTATGTCAGAATTGTTTACAGTTATGATCCTTTTTAACTTAGAATTTCGGGCTAATATTTTTTAATAAGTTCAATAATTTGAATACTATCAAAGATAATCAATTCAGACTTGGACTACTTGCTTATGGGGACAAGAGACTTGTTTAGGTCTAGCTTGATAATTCTCTCAACAATATTTTTGAAGTTATGCCCCTGTTTAATTTAGAAGTTGTCGTTAACTGTCTAAAACTTTAACACTATCAAAGATATTTAACTCAAACTTGGAAAAATTGTTCATGGCAACAAGAAAATTGTGTAGGTCAAGGTGCATAACTCTTTGGAACAAAAATTATGCGCTTATGTCATCACCTGAGCGGCGTCGGCGTCTGCGTCAGCGTCCGGTTAAGTTTTGTGTTTAGGCCCACTTTATTCTTAAAGTATCAAGCTATTGCTTTCATACTTGCAACACTTACTTACTATCATAAGGGGACTGTGAAGGCAAAGTTATGTAACTCTGACTGGCATTTTGACAGAATTATGGCCCTTTTTATACTTAGAAAATTGAAAATTTGGTTAAGTTTTGTGTTTTGGTCCATTTTACTCATAAAGTATCATAGCTATTGCTTTCAGACTTGGAACACTATCATAAGGGGACTGTACAGGACAAGTTGCATAAGTCAGGTTGGCATTTTGACGTAATTATGACCCTTTTTGACTCAGTAACTTTGAATATTTTGTTAAAATTTTGTGTTTTGATGCACTTTATTCCTAAAGTGTCAAGGTTATTGCTTAACACTACAATTACTTTCTTACTATCATGAGGGTACTGTACCTGGCAAATTAAATTTGACCTTGACATTTGAATGACCTTGAATCTCATGGTCAAATTAATAAATTTTGCTAAACTTGCCATAACTTCTTATTTAGGATCATATTTGATTCATACGTTGACAAAACAACACTTACCTGACATACCACAATGGACTGCACCCGAACCATCCCCCATGCCCCACCCCAGAATCTTCCTCCCGAAAAAACAACAAATAAACATTTTTTTAATTTTTTTTTAGCTCGACTTCATGAAGAAAAATGAGAACTACTACTCGCCCCGGCGTCGGTGTTGGTTAAAGTTTTTTTTATAAAGTCCAATAACTTTAACACTATCAAAGATATTTAATTCAAACTTGGAAAACGTCTTTATGACATCAAGACAATTGTGTAGGTTAGGGTGCATAACTCTGTCAGCATTCAGGGCTCAACATTAACCAAAAAACCAACTTGCCCTGCCGGGCAAATGTTTGCCCAAAAAAAATCTACTTGCCCTGAACGTACAGCCACTTGCCCAAACATGAAATATCACATTAACTGTAAACCTCATATTTTTTAATAAAGATCAACATGATTCATCACAAAACCTTTTTTATTTTTGCACATTTAACAAAATGATCACAGCAATTAAAGTCTAAATTAAATGCTCTTTGTTCTTTTTTGCACTTGCCTGGGCGGGCAACTAGATTATCAAATCACTTGCCCGGACCCAACTTTTACTTGCCAGGGGCAATAGGACAACCATTAATGTTGAGCCCTGGCATTGTTTTTAGAGTTAGTCCCCTTTTTAACTTAGAATTTTGGGTTAAAATGTGTATTAAGTTCAATAATGTGAATACTATCAAAGGTAATCAATTCAGACTTGGACTACTTCCTTATGGGGACAAACTACTTAACAAGGTCTAGCTGGATAAATATGTCAACAATATTTTTTAAAGTTATGGCCCTATTTAACTTAGAAAATATTGTTTAATTTCTAAAACTCAAACACTATCAAAGATAGTTTTACTCAAACTTGGAATACCTCTAAATGACAACAAGACAATTGTGTAGGTCAAGGTGCATAACTTTTTTTAAAAAAAAGAAGAGCTTATGTCATCACCTGAGCGGCGTCTGCGTCGCGTCAGCGTCCGGTTAAGTTTTGTGTTTAGGTCCATTTTTTATGCCCCCGGATCGAAAGATCGGGGGTATATTGTTTGTGGCCTGTCTGTCTGTCATTCATTGTATGTGTGTGTCCCAAAACTTTAACCAAAACTTTAACCTTCGTTAAAGTTTGGTCATAACTTTTTGAATATTGAAGATAGCAACTTGATATTTGTCCTGCATGTGTATCTTATGAAGCTGCACGTTTTGAGTGGTGAAAGGTCAAGGTCAATGTCATCCTTCAAGGTCAAAAGTAAAAAGTACAATCCAAGTGAAGTAATAAGCTTTAAAAGGGAGATAATTTGTAAACCTGCCAAATGATATATTGAAATTTTATTTCAAAGCAGCGCAATAGGGGGCATTGTGTTTCTGACAAACACATATCTTGTTTCATAAAGTATCACAGCTATTGCATTCAAACTTGCTAAACAGTAACTCTTACTGGCATTTTGACAGAATTATGGCCCTTTTTATACTAAAATTTGGTTTAGTTTTGTGTTTTGGTCCATTAAATTCTAAAGTAGCATAGCTATTGCTTTCAGACTTGGAACACTCGCTAACTATCATACGGGAACGGTACAGGACAGATTGTTAAAGTCAGGTTGGCCTTTTGACAGAATTATGGCCCTTTTGTACTAAGAAAATTGAAAATTTGGTTAAGTTTTGTGTTTTGGTCCGCTTCACTCCTAAAGTATCATAGCTATTACTCTCAGACTTGGAAAACTCGCTAACTAACATAAGGGGCCTTTACTGGACAAGTTGCATAACTCTGGTTGGCATTTTGACGGAATTATTGCCCTTTTTTTACAAAGTTACTTTGAGTATTTGGTTAAATTTTGTGTTTAGATCCACTTTACTTCTAAAGTATTAAGGCTATTGCTTTCAAACTTCAAATACTTTCTTACTTTCATGAGGGTACTGTACCTGGCAAGTTGAATTTGACCTTGACCTTTTAATGACATTGACTCTCAAGATCAAATTGTTAAATTTTGCTCAAATTGCCAAAACAAGACAAAAATAAACAATATACAAAATAAAGAATTATAATATAAATAATATTACATTTTAAATAATTTCTACAGTGATTTTAACCTAACATAATTTTTTATTTACTGTCACTAATGCAAATAGAAAAATGCTGTCTTTCTTGATACTCCATATGCTTCAATATCAAGCATTTATTACTCTATCAAGACTGAGAAAAGTCGAGCATGGTGTCTTACGGACAGCTCGTGTTATCTCAGGTGAGTGACTTTGGGCCTTTCAGGTCCTCTTGTTTTAAATAATGTGGGGGGGGGGGGTTATTTTCAGGATGAATATTTAGCCCTGGTTGCAAGACTGATTCTGCATGTAAAAGATTATAGTGAGTAAACTTTAGAATACAACCAGCTATGTAGACCTTTTTTATTTGAGCCTCAATCTAAAAAAGGGCTTAATGATGTGCATTAAATATTTTCTAGATTAGGCTGTGAACTCCGCAACGGCTAATCAGGGATGACACTTTATGCATGGACTGTTTTTTTATTTTGAAGAGACCTTCTTTAAAAAAATTCCATATAAGTGGAAACGTTTCATTAGCCTGTGATGACTGAATAGGCTTATCTTGTATGATACTGAACATTCATTAAGACCCTTTGTCAGAGAGCCTTGGTCATTGGTCTATATTTAATACGTCAGTGAAAATTATATATATTTTTGATGCAAATAAACTAACCAGACTGTCCAAGTGGTTTCATACCCACACATTTTAATGACACACGTAGATGTTTTGCTTATCAAGGGAAAACATTGTGAAAATTATTTATATTCTTACTGGATACATGGACAATTTTTAAATATGCAAAGTAGAGCTACACGGACCATGCTGTGTTCAGTTTGGAGACTCTTTCAATTTTAAAATGCTGGTTGAAAAATACAGGTATGGTTGATGGGCGGGCGGCGTTAAGCAGGTGATTTTTGGTCGCTACCTTAAGTTTGCAATAACCGATCTGAATGAAACCAAGTTTGAGATGGTAATTGGGACATGTTTGGTCAAAATCACTTTACAACAAAACACAAACTGAAGACCAATTGTATAATTGCGTTTGGGGCCAGTCAATTCAATAACTTTATTTTTCATTGATCAAACTTGATGAAAATGTGTTTACAGCAAGCTTGCATGTAGATCTAGCTTGGAATTGTGTTTGGGGCATGTTGGTTCAAGGTCGAGGCAGTATTTTCCAAAATAAAAAAAGCTTCCGGTCAATATCTGAAGTGTGGATGGAGGTACTGTTCTGAAAGTTTGTGTGTTGGTTTCTTATATGAAAAACTAGCTTGGAATTTATTTTAGCCATCAGGACAATTTCATGGTTACTTAAAATGGCAGACATATGGTTTGCAGTCAATAACTTTAGCTTGCATTGATCTGTCTTACTAAGGGTATAGCAAGCTTGCAATTGTATATGAGAAAGATTGGGTTAAGGTCAGAGTCACTGTTATAATAAAAAGAGAAAAGTGGATTATTCCCTGTAAAGTTGTTGTTTTAATGGAGCTATTGTTCTCAATTGTGTGTGTATGTACATTATGTTCCAATGGATTTACACTTTAGTTAAAAAACAATAGACTCTTTCTATGAAGAAATTCAGAAACAAATGTTGGTAGTCACTAAAACGATAAATATTGACATTCCTGTACATATTTCACATAACATTCTGTACTCAGCACTTAGTTGTATGTCAACCCTATTTGATACTGCAATCACTTGCAAAATAATGCCATCATTTTTGTGTTGTTATCAAAAGCAATATCATTATCTGTTTTTCATGTTATTTGGTTTATTTTATTTTTTAAAGATAAGTAAGAAAATGATAGTTTATACATAAATATAATTGCCAGAAGTAGTTTAAACATTTTTATTATTTTACCTTGATTGCATCAAAAGTCTAAGGCTTATGGGTAGGCTCTTGAGTTCTTTTCCTGGATAGAACAAGTTCTTGGTGTCTATGGGGGAGATCTGAAGAACACTTCCACTATGGGGAACGAACCCTTGACCTCCCGATGGCTTCGGGGAAACCATATCCATTGCGCCACAACAACTTAGTTGCATCTCCAGCCTGTTGGGTACATCAATCACTTGGAGTGTAATGCCATCATTTTGTGTTGTTATCAAGTGTTGTCAGTTTTATAATCCTCTGGTACAGGTTCATCAAAAGATACATTGCAAGAAAAGGGATGCAAAAGAATGAAAAGGTAAGAGCAACGGGCAAAGGTATAGCTTAACCGTACACAATAATATTTTATTTTTTGCTGATGGTAATATTGTTTAAAAATAAATAAAAGCATGTACAGCAACTAACATTCTTCCACGAAAAAGAAGGTTTTTTTTCCAAAAAACTACATTACAATGATATATTATTAAAAATATGAAATATTTCTTTAAAACATGGTTGACATATAATGCGTTAGGGTGAGCTTTAAGGAGTACATGTAATGACATGCTGTATGATCTAGCCTTTATTGCGACGAGGAAGAGTGTAAGCCTTGTAACAGGGAGGTCCCTGGTTTGATCCCCATTGTGGACAGGCATGTTTGAGGAGAAGCAACATAATGCAATGAACAATAATATATTTACAAAGATTTTCTTTTAACGTCTTTTTTATTCAAATGTAAATGACATTCATTATAAATAGAATCTTCAGAGTCATCAAAATCTGCAAGCACATCTCCAAAGCGGAAGAATGCAGACCTTGAAAAAGGAAGTGCACCAGACAAAGGTATAGGTATACAATTGGTGTTAAATGTTTGGAGCAATAATTTTTCTTTTAAATAATTTTTAATTAAAAGACAAAAACACATTTATAAGCCAAAATTTGATATTTTAATAGTGTTTGGCTTATAAATTTGTACAAATGGCATGTTACATACTCTAGATATGGCCAAAATATATTAAATATTCAATACCAAGCAGTCTTGTTGTCTTAACAATGTAACATACCCACTTGGTATTTAAAAACACATTTTATCAAATATCATACCCTGTTTTCCATGTAATATAACCATTACGAATATTTTTATCTTACACATGTGTAATAAAATTCCTGAACCCGTTTAATAAAATACGGTATGATATGACAACTCATGCCATATCCTATATGAATTGAACTATAATTGACACATGAACAGATACTTATTTAAATATTGACATAATAACTTCATATAAGGCTTATACTGATGCACATTTATATTTCAGCTAGGAAAACAAGCAGAAATAATAACAACAACATATGTGGAACATGTAAGAACAAACTGACAATACTATATGCCATTACAATAAATTATTCCTTTGATTTAAATTTAATTGCTCCATTTTGGTTTTCGGATGCACTTTTTCTGTAAGTCGTATAATATAATGACCAAAATGACAAATTTGAAACTTAATATATTTAGTTGCTATACAAAATATTAAAGAAACTAATTGATGATTTTTTTTAATGAACAAGAAATTCTACAATGCCAAAAATTAAGATTTTCACATTTTTACTAATTAACTCAGCTGAATTTAATTTACTCCACAATCAAGGTCTGCATAAAAGCTGCCTACTCAGAAAATTCAATCTAAAGTTATTGACTGGACACTCATTTTGTGTTTGTTAACAGTAATTTTGACCCTGGGTCCAAAATATATTCCCTCACTAGATCCATATGTAACCTATCTACACTCAACATTTCAGCACAAGAGCTTCATACCAATTTAATTCATAAAACACAAACTTTATTTATAATTTAAGTTACAGTGATCTTGACCCTCAACCGACTGGTCATAAATGCAACTTAATGTTATGTATTCATGTCAGAGATTGATAGGAGCTGTAACATGCAAACTTTAATCTGAATTTTCTTGGTACAAAGGGAAATAATTCTGCTTAATTGCACGTTAGATTTAAGGATCTTGATCAGTGACCTCACACAATGACCCAAAACACAAGTAAGGAGTTTCAATTGAATACCTGTGGTAGAAACAAATATATGGAGGTTTTACATGCTAACCAGATACCAACATTTGGGTAAATAGTATATTCAGTGATTAGTTCAGCTAAAAGTAATGCTATCACATATATGCAAACGAAAGTTTATATGTATTTCAGATGAAGAACGAATGTTGGCTGTGGAAAAACAAAAACTGGACATAATGCGCCAGAAGTTACAAGTTAAGACAGACATTAGAGATGAGCTGCATAACATAAATAGTTTTTTTTTGCTCTTTAAGCAGTGTCACTTTGCCCACTTACAACCCAATACCATAGTTTATATTCTTTACATATAATAGCTAAGTTATTGTTTTTGTGTGATTAGTCATATGCATCATATGATATTCAAAAATGAATGTGAACAACTTTAATTTAATTATCAATTTCATCCATTAATGAAGAATGATAAATGTAACTTCAACGAATTTCCAATTTTAAACATAACTTTTGTTGTCTAATTTATGAGCAAGTTCATTTTTATGAGCACCTTGACATATTTCAAAGACATTGTTCAAATATTCAAAACATAAAATAACATTATATATGAAACAGTGTAATAAATCTATAGGATATGATGTTTTATGGTTTGGTATTAAATTGTTATTGTAAATACACGACTCACTGAGCTGTTTCATCAAGTTCATAAAGTTTTAGAATAAATAAACGACACTTTGCCGCGTTTGCACGCCATTTCCGTTAACAGGCCCATCAAACACATGGTCGTCATGGTCGTCCTCGTCCAAGATAAATGGGTGTGCACAATTCATTTCCTTGCATAAGATTGTGTAATCTCATACATACACTTACAATTTGTGCAGCTTTTGAGTGCTTAACTAACAGGCATCCTCCACTTGTGTGTAAACATCTTTAAAGGCAATATTGCTTGTTTTAATTAAATTAAAATTTAAATTCACCATGACATATTGTCGTACTGATTTTTGTTTAAAGTGTTTATTATGAATTATGATAATGGTTTACAAAATGTAAATATCTTTAAAATAAATCAAATAGTGTTTTTTTTTCAAATTTGTAAAATATAGTACCCTAACATGTTAACTGTTATAATTTTATAACTGTCTAACAATGGTTTGAATTTCCTGTAACATTTATTTTAGTGTGCATATACTTGCCTTAACCTGGATTTCAATATTCCAAAGGCCCTATCCGACACTAGTCTGGTCTTAAGACGGGCATTGTTGAAAAGAATCTCCAAGAGTATGCCAATTGGTGTTAGTAAATATGGTTTTAAACCATAATCACTGTCGCCCAACAGCCAGTTGTGGTCAGTAGTTGCCAGCCACTGCTTCAAGGCACAGTTTTCCATGACTGTGCTGTCATGAACTGAACCTGGCAATTGGGCGACAACATCAGTGCATCTGTAACATATATTTCATTAATTAAAATCATAAAAAAATTAAACAACAGTGTAATTGTTTATTTAAAAAAATATTTATGCATAAAGATATTGCAGTTTACTAGTATTTCATTAAAATAATATGTATTGCTTTATGTGTGAGAATTTTCTTATTTATGTAATGAAAAATGGAATGAATGTAATCAAATAATGGTGTATACATCTATTTGTTACTTTCGTTAATATTTGCTTTTGTTGTTTATTCTGAGCTGAAAAGGCAACCCATACCATTTAATGTTTAATGTTTAAGAAACAAAGTGGCATACTCTTCTTTATCCATTATTATCCATGATTAACTATGTATGGTAAGAACAATGATATTTGTAACGTAAAAAAATTGCAAACATAAACTAAAGTTTCTCATTTCGTGGTCCACGACCGCTTGAACATTTAGGGCATGGTTACCCTTCCGGCATACATGTACATATACCTCTTGCGCCACACTTGTTGCAGTTATGGGAATTAAGGGTCCATCAACTGCACCAACAACATTTGGTATTCTACCAAGCCTAAAAACCAAGTTTTTACCGTTTTCAAGTCTTCAGTTGATGTTGGAAAATGATGTCAAGTTTTTTGTCAAGTGCTGCCACCACCTGTAAAGAAAAATCTCCTAATGACATAACAATTGTTTATTTCCGCCCAAAATCTGATGTCGTAGAACGCGTTTCGGAATACGAAACAATATTCTCTTTCAACAAAACCTGCCTCATCATGCTTTTTGTGTTTGTGTTTCCACAATATGGAGGCCATTATACAAAATATTGACATAAATACGAACAAAATTAATTTAAAACATTAGTCGACAACGACCAACAACTCAGGTACTTTTAAGTATATAACGCTTTCCCGGGGTACATTTAAGTATACTTAAGAGTACCCAGGGTACATTTGAGTAGTACCTGAGTCGACAATGACCAATCGAAAAACAATAATTTCAAATTAGTAATTCAATATTCCAGACAGTCAATATTAAGAATGACCATTATCAAACAATAACACTGTTCGTTTTCACGGTAACTGTATTAATACGAATAAAATAAAAGATATTGAATTCTATCTTAAAAAAAGTGAAAGTTTACTTGATAATTTAAAAACAAAACAAATTGTTTTACACATTGACTTGTTTAGTGTAAAATCACAAATGCACATTTCAGTACATGTTTTCAGTGATTTCAAATAAATAGTTCTTACTTTTCAATACATGGTTTAAGTTATTTTAATTAATGGTTCTAACTTTTCATACCTGTTTTAAACATAAGTTTTTATATTATAATTCTGTAGTTTGTAACAAATGTTATTTCGACAATATCCATTGGGCAAAGTAAGGCTAGTGTTTGGGACTTGAGCCTTGACTAACGGTAAATAATAGAGGCAACTATTAACTGAGCTGGCGACTGGTTTTAAACCGAACACACAACAGTACAGTACACTTTAATCAGGGAGGACAACATAATATTTTTATGATATTCTTACCACAGAAATCGATCTCGACACGGAACCTCATTCCTTGTAAATCCCCAACTTCACTATAGAAATTGCCTTTAGCAAGGTATCTTAAAGTAACTAACACCTGAAACAAGTATACACATTTTGATCCACAAAAAAGTGACAGCCGTATAAACATGAGTAAACTGACATTGACATATCGATCAATATATGCATGTATTACATACAAACACACATAGTTTCATAGTTTCTGATTTCGCGAAACAATGTCGTATCGTCGGCATATAAAAAGACTTCGCAGTCGTTTTTATGGACTCAGGGAGGTCGTTTATAAAGGCGACAAATAAGAGAGGAACAAAAACGGACCCTTAAGGGATTCCGCTAGTCACATCTTTGGATGTGGAGCTTTCACTATTCACTACTTTTGTCTGTATTCTGTCAGACAAAATGCCTTGATCAAATTTATGTTAACTGGGTCAAATCCATACATTTTTAGTTTATGTATTAGCAGGCGGTGACTCACTTTGTCGAACACCTTCATAAAATCGCACTATGCAGTGTGTATGTAGTAACCAGCGTCTATAGAGTCTGTCCACATATCCAGTACAGTAAGTAACTGTAGCACAGTTGATCTCCTTGGTATGAATCCAAATCGCTTTTCTGTGAATAGTTTTATTTACAGTCATGTGTTTTATCATATGTTCACGAACGATAGATTCAATTACCTTGCAAATTATGAGATTCCATTATATTGCAAATTATGCATGTCAGGCTCACCGGCTTATAATTTCCGGGATCCTTCTTGTCCCCTTCCTTGTATATTGCAGTGAATTTAGTAAATTTCCACTCTGCTTGACGTTTAGTATCAGACAGAGATTTGTTAAATGTTATTGAAAGCGGTTTACTTAACACGACTCTTTCAATACTCTTTGACTAATGTTATCAGACCCAGATGACTTGTCTATTTTAATCTTTTCCAACTGTTTTTTTTCACAATTTCTGGAGTTATTTCTATACTGTCTGCATAATCTTAATTTTCAATTACTTTATATCCAAAGGTGATAATTATTGATCTCTGCCCATCGTAAATACAGAAGTAAAAAAGTCTGCCAGTATATTTGCCTTTTTACGATCTCCATCTGATACTTTTAATTTACTATTATCAGCATATAAATCTGAAATTGATGATTAAGTCTTGGATTTCGCCTGAATATATGACCAAAATTTCTTCGAGTTAGACTGAATTTCCGTAAAACGTCCTTTTCGTATAATTTCACGGCTTTTCTGGTTAAGTACCGTACTTTATTGCGTATGCGATTATATTCTTCTTTATCCTTATTCTTTCCTGAATGCTTATATGTATGCCATAGCCGCTCTTTTCTATTGAAAGCACTTTTCAATTTTACTGTGACTGTAAATGCTCTTTTCTTTCTTCTTTTTATATTTCCCTTTATTACGGCCTTTGGTACACATATTTCCACTGCTGCGTATATTTTTGTTTTTAATATATTCCATTGTGTTTCAATATCCTTTAATTATAACACATTTCCCCCATTTGATATTTAATAAGTCTCTCATACTTTCATAATCTTCCGTGTCGTATTTGTATCTAGTTTTTTTCATGATCATTGTCCACGTACGCATTTAAGTCAAAAGTTATTACTGAATGGTCACTCTTGCCTAGCGGCGCGCCTACTTTCATATCCGATACCATTCCTTCTTCGTTTGTCAGTACTAGATCCAACAGTGACGGATTGCTAGTTCCCCTGCCTCTAGTTGGTTCACATGTTGAAAACAGAAGCAGTCCTTTAAAGTTTTGACAAATTCATATTGTTCTTCTCCAGGCCCTCCATTAGTTGAGTAATTTTCCCAGCATATATTGCCATAATTCAAGTCACCGACCGTTAAATAATGAGAACAATGTCTTCCAGATAACAACTTTAGCAGTTCGTTCAATTTAGTATTATTTTTATCACTGGAGCTGGGGATTCTATATATAGAAGTAAATAATAGTTTATCATGTTTATTTATTGAGATTTCCACACACTGGTACTCCGAAAAATTTATATCAAATGACAATGGTGTAAATGTTGGTTTATTGCTATTTTAAGTCAGTATTCCTCTACCACGTTCATTCTTTTCTATATGTATGCCTATCAATTCATATTCTTCCAAATTGTATTCTGATAAACTCCTCTCAAATTTAAAACTTTTTGGTTTTACTTTTTGCAAGGTTATTAGCATTGGTTTTGTGTCCATTTCCTCAATGCGTGTTTTATCTCTGAAATGTTATCTTGAGTAAACGTATCTACACTTGGAACAAGAACAGTGAACTTATTTTCATCATTATTTACAAAACAGATCTTTTAATCCTGATCATTTTTATGCAGCCTCCAGACTGGGTTCTTCCTTGACAGTATTTTGTATTTTCACTTTTATTATCTTTCCGTTTCCTATGGAACCCCGTACTAGGAACCGAAAGTTTCCATTGCGTAATTTCACTTGGCGCTCTTTCGCTTCTTTTCTTAATTCCGAGTCTGTTAGTCTGTCGTTCTTGTTCATATTTCATTGCCAACTGCTTTTATCTCGCTGATGTCATTCGTAATGCGTTCGCCCTTCAGATATCCTTTGTATTCTTGAATATTTAAAATATTTTGTTATTTCTCCTGTTGATTCTATATTCTTTTAACTCCATTTTCTCAGAATCGTTCCCCTTACCTTCAATTTCGGATTGGACAGACTGACATACTTCTTTAATGATTTTATTTTTCATTGATTTCGTATCACTTACTTGATTTTCAACTGCTTGAGATCCTTTGACCTCCTTAATTATGTTCTTCTCCATAACCTCTATCCCATTTTTTATGTCTACCATATCGTGTTCTAGTTTGTTCATGCGACTATTCATCTTTTGTTCAAATGCCGACAAAAAATCCGAACAGCGATCCTCAATAGATTTAGGTTCTCGAATTACATTCAAGTATTTCTGCACACACAGATGGCAGAACCAGGGCATAGAAGGGAAGCCCATAGCATCATATATATATATATATATATATATATATATATATATATATATATATATATATATATATATATATATATATATATATGCTTTAATAGAAACAAGGAGTGCAACTTCATTTGCCGGAAAACTACACCATCTGTACTTTAAGTCATGTAACTCAAAAACTTTTTAACAAATCAATTACACACCGGTTGTTTTCAAAAGCTACTAAACTAATTTATCAGGAACATCAGTACCATTGATCCAGCAGTATTTCGATACCAGCCCTCAGAAGTTGACACATTTCCAAAATCGTGTTTGGTCGGACACAACTGTGTCCACACAGAGTTTTTCCATGTCGATCACTTTAAAGCGTTATCTTTATTTTAATCGTCATTTGATAAAGCCAGTTCATGTATTACGTTTTATTAGTTAGAATGTGCCCTTAAATTTGATGCATTGACAAATGTTATTTGTTATACATGTACATTTTTGTAAAGCGCTTTTGAACGCACAATACTGTATGAAAAGGGCGCTATATAAATGTGGTATTATTATTATTATAATGCTTTGACTACTAGGCCGTGCTCATACATTGAGCAATATATTTTATACTTTATATAAGCAAGTCACGTAGTATCACACAATGTAACGACAACAACAGAACTCTTCAAATATAATATTCAATTGTTTCGCGTTGCAACGCTTTATAATTTGAAGGTTTTTAAATCGTCAAAAGATGCATATAATGAATATTTTAAAGCATGGTTAATGTTCAGTATTACTGTTTTCTCACAAATATGATAACCACAACGTTAATGTGCGAATCTGAAACATGTTTTCAAATTTTGTCAATATACCAAAACGTATAAAAGGTCCTTTTAAATTGAAGCATCACATCATGCCTGCGATTGCAGCAGGGACATATACTCCTTTTTTGTACATGCCCCTGCAGAAAGAACACACTTTGGTAACATTTATTATGAACCGCAGAAACGGGCAAGCTAGCAAGTTTATGGGATTTATTGAATACATTGTTTGGCGGTAGATATGAATATAACCTGATACTTTTAAGAGTTTTTTCTCAAAATAAAACACATTTAAAAAATAAATAGACAATATACTTTAGTCACCTTTTATGCCGGACGAACGAATCCAAAATCACTCGTTGAATCCTTCTTGGTTGTTGCCGCCACAACTTTATCTTACACTTTTGACTGATTTTCTCATGAAACAAGTAATACATAAACATTTCACCGTCGGTGTGTTTATTCATGTAATTTAATATTGATTGTTATCATTGTTTTGTATTCAACTTCAATTCCATGGAAATAAAATCCTAACATTCGCTCAATTATTAAAGTTTTTTTCAAGCAATTATCAACATTTTTATCTCAGGTTGTATCACTTGTTAATGTAAATGAATAGTTATGCAGTAGTCATAGCGGTTCTGCACAATGCTTCTTCAACTTAAGGTACCTATAGTACCCCATAGTTTCCACTATGATTTAATATAACACAAGTATCAAAGATTTAAATTTTGTCAACTAAACATAGGTCTATCTCACGCTTTAATATGATTAACTATGACATTGATACCAATGAAAATACAGAAGTTTCCCATATTCAATTTTGTCTAACATTGAATGAAAATTTAGCATCGCAATAAACACACATTGGTTACAGTGCCCTTAAAAAATAGATTCCAACATATAACGTCTTATAGAACATCTTACTACATTTAACTGTTTGAATAGTTGGAAATGAATATTTTTTTATCTTTCATTTTCAATATGATTAACTAAGACACATTTTTTCATAACTACTGATTGTCCCTTACTTCTGATTTCCTGATTTTGTCCTGCAGGGAAAAGTGTTTCATCTTGTATTTGTTAAACCTTGGTTCCCAGAGTCAGTGGTAATTAACATTATTATCTGGGATGCCTGCATCAGCAACCAGTAACAGAACCAGTAACATCAACCCTATGTGAAGTGTGTTACACAGGAAGGCAAGCTCTCCATGCCGTTACTTACACGAACATAGTTCTTCTCAGAAACCTATGTTATGCTTGAGAAACCATTTCGAACGTGGCCTTAGTATCATAAAAGCAAATTATCTAAGCAAATAACAAGAGGTTTTGAAAAAAAAGATATCTGATGTGTTGATAAGAAATCACTTAAGCCATATACGGAAGGTGCATCCCCTGAGGGCAATGTCTTTCAACCAAACGCAACCATATTACAATTCTCAATGACGATTTACACCCAGTGTGGTGCCAATTTTGACCACAGGGGCATTAATTTAACAACTTGGTAGAGAAACAACTAATGGCAGTTTCCGAGGAGTTGTTCCAAGTTTTCACTTTATTCATTTAAGGAAAACAAGTTACCCAATCTCTAAAGCAATGTTGACCACAGGAGCATGATTTGGAAAAAAAACTCAGTAAAAAAGTAAAAAAACTAACATACGATGTTACATTCCCGAACCTCTGGGCAATACTGTTTTAGAGGAGTTGTTTTAAAGGTTTTCACTATATACATTTAAGGAAAAAAGAATCTCCGATGGTGGGCTGATATGTAGCCCAGATGAATGAATGATTTCGAAAAATGTGGTACGGAACAACCATTTGATTTTAGATTGCAACACGTTTTGCTTTCGGGTTCAGATAGGTTTTCCCTATTTACATATCAGGAAAACAAGTAACATCCAGGACAGTGTTAGTAATGTCAAGAGAGAAATAATTTGAAAACACTCGGAAGAAAACCACCATACAATTTTAAATGTCAATTACCAAACATCTGGACCCTCCAAGTTAAGATATTTATTTTTAAAGATTGCATTTGATACCTATAAGATCAACAAGTTATTTCAACCATGAGAGTAATCGAATGATATGAACAAAGTAGTAGAGGTTAAACATACCACGGTACATTCCAATTACCAAACCTTTGTGCCTTACGGTTTTAAATGAGAATTTTTCCAATTTACTATACACATATAAGGGAACAAAACTTTGTGAAGGACCCCATACAATGTTTCATGCCGCATATTTCTCCTCTGGGTATTGTCGTTTTAAAGAACATTTAAAGTCACTTTGCTAAATAAAAATATGTACATCATGTGCAAGGTTCCCGCTGGCTCGAACACAGTTGTCACAACTTTAAAAAAAGTGTCACCATTATTTTGTTAATTACATTTGCAACAATTCAAGGTGTATTTACACCTTATACTCGCCATTGAAAAGCATAAAATGCAGTTATAAATTGTAGGAACTTTTATTTTTATAAAACAGTGGTCAACATTGTTAAATGCTGTGAAAGGTCAAGCACGTGTATGACAGTATAAACAAGATGTGTTTGTGAAGCACTATGTCCCCCTCCATATAATTGACCTTTGACCTTAAAGGGTGACATTGAACTTGACCTTTCACCACTCAAAATGTGCAGCTCCATGAGATACACATGCATGCCAAATATGAAGTTGCATCTTCAATATTGCAAAAGATATCGCAAATGTTAAAGTTTAACGCAAAAAAACCAACAAACAAACCCACAGACAGGGCAAAAAACAATATGTCCCCCAGTATAGACGTGGGGACATTAAAATACTAGTAACACTTCAATATCTCATTTCTTCAGCAATTGCTTTTGAGATGAAATTATAAATGTACATTTTGCAAAATACTAAACGTATTGCGTGAACAAACAAACTGTTGCGCAAACAGTTGACATCACTTCATAATGACAACAATCATGTTATTGGCATAAGCGATCAAGACAATATCGCAGTGAGTGTGAAAATGGAGTTTTTTAGAATAAAGGCTAAAGATCTGACACGTTAGCAACAGCGGTGGTAGATATGCAAGAAAACTCTTTGCCGATCAAGTAAACACATCACAATACAAAGACCCAGGACATATCACATTGCATTAATTTCGCCAATCCAGAGAAGCTTAGGCCAGTGATCATGATGAGTGAAGAACACTTCAGCATAGCACCACTTCTGTTTTTGGTCTCATTGTTACCCATGTCGTGGTTTGATTGTTATTAAACTATTACCTGAGTGGTCTTATAAAACTGTTTTATCTGGATTTTGAAACCTGGCCTCGTATGTGGTCTTAGATATGATGTTAACATTGAGTGTTTTTAAAAGATGTATTTCGCTAACAGCAGAGTTAAAATGTTTATTTTGTTTAAAATAACATTGGCTTTTCTGTATTTCTTGTTCGTAATTCATGTCACAGACATTTTTAATAGTCTTAAATAGTATTTTCTATATTTAAAAAGAACTTTTCAACACATAAAAGTCAATGCCCAAATATAGTTTTTTTAAGCCGATGTGTTTTGTAAGTGAAGTCGGGACATGTATACGGACAGCTCTTATACTGGGAGAACCACACCAGTAATACAATCTATAGTAAAACACTTACACAAACCACACCAGTAATACAATCTATAGTAAAACACTTACACAAACCACACCAGTAATACAATCTATAGTAAAACACTTACACAAACCACACCAGTAATACAATCTATAGTAAAACACTTACACAAACCACACCAGTAATACAATCTATAGTAGAACACTTACACAAACCACACCAGTAATACAATCTATAGTAAAACACTTACACAAACCACACCAGTAATACAATCTATAGTAAAACACTTACACAAACCACACCAGTAATACAATCTATAGTAAAACTAAAACACTTACACAAACCACACCAGTAATACAATCTATAGTAAAACACTTACACAAACCACACCAGTAATACAATCTATAGTAAAACACTTACACAAACCACACCAGTAATACAATCTATAGTAAAACACTAACACAAACCACACCAGTAATACAATCTAGCGAAGAACACTTACACAAACCACACCAGTAATACAATCTATAGTAAAACACTTACACAAACCACACTAGTAATACAATCTATAGTAAAACACTAACACAAACCACACCAGTAATACAATCTATAGTAAAACACTTACACAAACCACACCAGTACCACAATCTATAGTAGAACACTTACACAAACCACACCAGTAATACAATCTATAGTAAAACACTTACACAAACCACACCAGTAATACAATCTATAGTAAAACACTTACACAAACCACACCAGTAATACAATCTATAGTAAAACACTTACACAAACCACATCAGTAATACAAATTATAGTAAAACACTTACACAAATTTGGCGATTGTAGGTGGCTTAACATTGTATCGTAAGCTACACTAGTAAATACAATGTTCAGTCATAATGACGTCAATTAACGGCCTAACAGTACATACATGACTGTGGCTTAATTACTACAGAAATATCAATTTATTTACAGGTTTTAATCTCTGGCGCAATGCATGGATACGATAGCAATCTTTAACAAAACAATACTTAACAAAATAAAACGACAATAATAATCTGACCTGTTTTATATATTAGTTGAGTTATTTAAAATCTTGGTAGTAGGCACAGGCTATTCAGGGACGAAACTGTTAAATAAACAAACATTTTAAACATATTATTTACACGAATATTGAATGGGCTAATTAAAGATCGACAAATTATATATCTTATTTAAGGTCTTACTGATAAAGTGATATTTATATTCTACGACTTAACGGGTCACCAACGAATATGAACTTATTAAAAGCTACATTGATGGACATAAACCTACAGAATCCGTATGTGATAACATTTCGATTATTATCTATATCAAATGCGCATATTAAAAAGGTTAAATATAATATTTTAAAATGTAAAACCATAAAAAGCACTAAAAAATATTTATTTGGAAACGTTTAGTAAAATATTTACTTTCTTCGATTTAAACACCTGTCCGCGGAATATACTACAGTAATAGTCTTTGAATACTCATTTAGAACACTGTCGGATTTGATCCGCCAGTATTTCCACCTCATAACATATGTTGGATAAGCCCTTACTCAAATAAAACCGCTCAATAAAACTAACAAAGATGTTTTTGACTTGAAAAGTGTTTGACGTCTACCAAAAATATACTGCTAAGCTATTAAATTATGTATCGACTTAAAATTCTGCGAATATTTGACCAGAGAAAAATTACTTAAAGTTTATATTCGATTATAACTCTTATGGTATAACCTATACCTATATATATATATATATTGGTACAGGTTATGCAGGTTAATGCTTTGCGTCGTGTCGTTCGAAGTTAACATGTACAGCCCCCACCGTCTAATCAATGACAACACTTTCCGTCCAAAATGTGTTTTTATTAAGAAGGGCCTTCCTTTAAACGAAGAATATTATACAAGCTGTAAGTGTCATTCTTGATTGCCCGGTGCGGAATGCACAGGCTTAACCGTGACAGTATGATGTAGCTTATATGCATTATGAGATCTAACAAAATTGATAAAATCGCCAGATAATCTACTTCAGCGTCGAAATCTGATTCGATTAGTAAATATGTGCTCCTTTTTGTTTGGTTAATATTTATGTAGAAAATTCATATTTACTACATTTCATTTATGTTTGAATTACTTTTGAGCATATCGTTAACCCATTTATGCCTAGCGTCTAGAAAAAAGGCCTTGGCAAACAGCGTAGACCCAGATGAGACACCGCATGATGCGGCGTCTCATCTGGGTCTGCGCTGTTTGTTTAAAGGAATATCTGTAAGAAATATTCTAAATATAGAAATAAATATACTAGACATCCCTAATTTTGGAAATAAATTTATCCAATTTAGAAGGATGGAAAGTCTACTAGGCATAAATTATTATTATTATTATTATTATACCGGATTTATATAGCGCCCTTTTCATGCAAGAGTGCACGTTCAAAGGCGCTTAAATGGGTTAAGTATTGTTAAAAAATGACCTAATATAGCGACAGGTTTTCGCTTGCTGCGGAAATCCGTTCGCGGCTCGTATTTGTTCAGTATCGGTAAGCGGCTGTCAGCTGGAAGTGAGAGCGACCCACACTTCCCCGCTAACTATAGAGTTAATAACGCGGAAGTCCACTCTAAAAACTGGAAATGTTTGTTTTCAGACTTGAACGAAACTTCAGAGCTTTTACTCTGTTTGACTGAACCTCGCTGATTACCGAAATAGAAATATTCAATACTGTGATTTGTATAATTATGATAGAAAACTGCTTAAGTTAAACACGTCGCTATTGATGAATTTGGAACGCAAACAATATCGAGTTTCACAGTCGAATATGTTTCCTTTCGTAATACGGTCCGTCTATTCTACAAAGAAAGTGTCAATTATTGATATGAAAAATATATTTAAATGCGAGTGTCTTGATTTTTGTTGGATTTTCCGTCGTGGATTTTATTTCAGCTTAATTTTAAATCGAATTCTTTGTCTAACCCGACTGACGAATGTATTATAAACATTTTCGGTTTATGTTTTTAACCTATTTTAAAAGCATATATATCATCCCTATGGTATCTCGATAAGTGTTGGAATTCAGCAGTTGATGAACATTAAGTGTCTGATTTTGTTACACTTACTATTTATAGTAACATACAACTATTATTAGTGAATTTAAAACGTATAACATATTTCAGTATAAATAAAAAAAGAAACGAAAACGAATTTGATAAATGAAATGTTTACATCGATCTATTGAATAATGTAACGGATTCGATGCTTTAGGAAAATAACTTTATTCTATGTTCAAGAATATTTTTATTAAAAATGATACATGAACCCATTTGAGTTCCAACAATCTGTTTGATTTAAGTGACGGTATACCCCAGCGAAAAAAACTACACAACAACAATCATTGAGAGTCATTGTGTTAAAATACTGTCCGTTATGTGAGAGTTAATTTTGCTTACAAAACATGTACCCAAAGTACCGGTACACACATAAGCGACGATTTCAGAAACGGAGATGGGACGCTCTAACATTCTGTTATATAAGTCTGGCTGCCTTCGGCTGGTCGGCGTCGGTGGTGGAGGATTCTCGTATCCCGCTGAAGATCTCTTTCCTAACTTCAGCCGGTGATTCTCAAGATGGATCAAAGACATTCGCCGGCGCGTTCTTCAGTGCCCTGGATTATGTAAACCAGAACACTTCCCTGCTGCACGGATACCGACTTGAATGCCTTTTCAACGATACCGAACTTAGCTCCCTGAATGCAATCAACGCAATGACGTCACACTACAGGAACGAGACTCTCGCGTTCATCGGACCGGACGAGTCTTGTCACTGCGAGTCTACGGTGGCCGCGGCTTGGAACCTGCCTATGATCGGCTACGTAAGTCTTACGCTTGACCTTATTATCCTATGAGACTCGTTCATGGACAACTTGACTTAATATATTTGCGTAAAAGTCATCCCAGATTAGCCAGTACAGTCCAGACTAGCTGATAAAGGACGACACTTTCCACGTGTATGTTTTTTGGTCTAAAACGTCGTCCCTGATTAGCCTGTGTGGAATGAACAAGTTTATCTGGGATGATTCCATACGCGCATACATTAAGCTCAGTTTTCTCAGAACAAGAATCGATATTTACCTTGATGTTTTTGTAAGATGTATATCTTCTTTGACTTAAAATCGCCATTATTGTCGACCTCAGGGTGAAATAATTAATTTCCTGTATTTGTTTAAATCTTATTTTGAAATTAAAGACTACATGCATGTGCGCTAGTTTAACAAAATGTTAGTAAATGTTGAACATGTACCGGTTTTTCCAGAGTGAAGCACATATTTATTGTAGTCAAAGATAATAAATTTCATGGCATGGAAGATAACAGTTTTAGTTAACATAGTTAGGGGAAATATGCGGTGCACACTTTAAAATATTTTGTGCTTATCAACAAACAATACTTTACCGACAACTTGTGTGCAATATTTTACTTAACCTTTTTTAAGGTCGGTTTTATTAAAATGCAAATGTCTTGATAACGTCACACTACTGTTTGTGAAAATTTAATTTTACGCATAAATACAAAATTGACTTATACAAGACACTTATGTTATTTGCATCTATTACCATGTTTAGAGAATAAACTTACAAACGTTGACAATGGCTTGCTCACAATTTTAAACAAAACTTGTCGTTTATTAAAAAAACAACAATGTATTTTCGTTCCGACGAGTCTTAATATAAAGGACCAAATCCGTCAAACTGAAAAGTGTCGTCCATGTCTTGTTTGCGCCGACTTACAAGTAACAGGTTAATCTGGGACGACAGTTTACGAATATGTATACAGTCCCGTTTTCCGGGCCAAGACTCAAATACAGAACCTTAAACACTGATGCATAATGATTGTGCATGAAAACCAACGCTATGTGTATAATATGGGATATTACAATATGTGTTGTCAATTTGTGCTGTCAATTTGTTTTATGAGCGAAACAATCAACACAAACGAACAGTATAGACATCTCTTGCGGGTGTCGTTTCTTAGACACACGGTAGTTAGTATTTTTGATGATAAAATCACACCCTGATAAATACTAATTCAAAATGTTTAAATGTGATTTTTAACTTATTAGTAAATTGATCGAAAGACCATCTGAAAGCACAACCACAAATAACTCGCCAAGTGGCTGAATGGAAATACAAACACTGGTGACAATATAGTCCCATGGCGTCCACCAAGGCCAACAAGTTATTGTAGCAAGATTTTCACTTTCCTGCCCGTTATAGGGTTGTTTCAACGAGAAAAAAAAACAGTTTTTTATTTTACCCATAAATAATATTCTATTTAAAAGCTTAACCCGATTATTTTTTATTGTACATGTAATTCATCGCCTTCATACTTATTTGTAAATTCTTCAGTAGTCATGTTATGGTTAGGAATATGGTTATATAATGGTTATAGGATTACTACAAGATTACTCTAAACATATATGTTAAACTATAATATAGTCTGAAATTAGTTCCAAACTGTGTGAGTCTAAAAAGTAAACCCATTTATGCCTAGCGTCTAGAAAAAAAGTTTTGGCAAACAGCGTAGACCCAGATGAGACGCATCAGGGTCTGCGCTGTTTGCTTTTAGAACGGAATTTCTGTTAGAAATATTCTAAATATAGAAATAAATATACTAGACATCCCTAATTTTGGAAATAAATTGATCCAATTTAGAAGGATGGGAGAGTCCACTGGGCATAAATGGGTTAAGGGAGGAGTTCTGAGGCACACTCTGAGTCAATGCATCATGAAGCCTCTGGCTCGGAAAGGACCTCCTTAACTTTGAAATACACACGCATTCAAACAAAAAGTAGAAAAAGTAGGTCATGGAAATGCTCAAAAAGCACATGTTTGAGATAAAACTGTTTTACTGGTTAATTGACACGGGAACAGGTTGTAGCATTTTATAAATGTGTATATATGCGTTTTGTGTGTACCGTTTAATTTCGTGAATAATTCTTGAATCAATTCTCGAACAGTCTGAAAATTAAAGTATCAAGCTTATGTCGTGGAAATATCGACTACGGCGTAAATTGCATAAGTAAAAAGAAGCACGAAATTCATCAAGAAGCCCGATAATAAGTTAATAAACAAATATGCACGATCCAATGCCATATGTCGTTTGAATCATCTTTCATCGAGATGAAATATGGTGGGTCGTTTTTAAATATCGAGTGTCGCGTCTTACTTTTAATGTCGTGCGTGCTGCTTATTTAATTTAAATTGAATTTGTTGGTGTTATTTGTTGCGTTTGTTTGCCCCCCAAAAATATAGGAATTTCCGCAAAATGATTTGACAGCATGTCAAAGGAAATTGCATGTCAAAACACAAAAAATAGGAAATGCACTTTATTCGCAAGAAATCATGATTCCTAAAACTCTTTGATACATTCCTGTCGTAAGTGCTTATGTGCTTTTGCAGAGAATTCTATGTTGTGAATTGTTTACTCGAATATAATACGCATCAATCCACTTGTACAAAAAAGTCATTTACAAAGCGTTCAAAATGTGCTTAATGCATATGCACAAGTAGTAGTAGTAGCAGTAGTAGTAGTAGTAGTAGTAGTAGTAGCAGTAGTAGTAGTAGAAGTAGTAGTAGTAGTAGTAGTAGTATTAGTAGTAGTAGTAGTAGTAGTAGTAGTAGTAGTAGTAGTAGTAGTAGTAGTAGTAGTAGTAACAGCAGCAACAACAACAACAACAACAACAGTAGTAGTTGTAGTAATAGTAGTACTAATAGTAGTATGTTATGTTATATCAGAGCCTTGCCTGCTTTGACCAGCTATATATATGCGTACAGAATATTTACACATGTTACGCAAAATTTGATTGGCTGCCTAACTCGGGATCTCGAGATAACGAAAATTCTCTCCTCTTTTATAGAAAAAAGAGGAGTGTTTTTTTCTATTTCGAGATCTCGAGATACCGACTTAGCTAACTCGTTGCCACGAGATAGAAAAAAGAGGAGTGAATGTCACCTCTATGCCACCGTAGGAAAGCGATAAATGTGTATCGCCATGACCACTAGTTCATCCTTAACCTTGTATGTCAAAACGATTTTTTTGCATGGTATAACTGATCCACATATTTACACGATATTAAACGGAACCAGCGGATTAATTGTAAATTCTGAATTCGTTTTGCGTTTAAAACGCTTAACAATTGTATCGATTTCAAATGACGATTGTCAATATTCGAAGCTGTAATCTCATAATTAATTAGTTGGTGATATTTAGATCCGTGTTTAAAAGTGTTTTGTATTGTAACAATACATTGGAATTTGTACTTTCCACAATCTATGAACAAGTCCTTGAAGTGATTTGTAAATTGTACATTAAACCAAACTCAGTTTGACATGAAATCAATATAATCCAGAAGATATATCAGATACAACATTAATTTGCCATACATCATGTTATTATTTGATATTTGCTTTGTTTTGTGGCTGACGGTCAATTATGACGCGCCGGTCAATTATTTTTCTTCATTGCCGATCAAAAACATTTCCGAAAGCAAATATCATGGTACAATATCTGCTTTTAAAGAGTCAATACACGAAATTAGTTTGACGTCAGCGACATGATTTTACCGTATAGAACACTAATGTACTACCCTTAAATAGCTAAGACCTGTATTCTTGTTTTAACAATTAACATAATAGTCGCTTTATAGTTGTATGACGAAATACATTATTGGAATATATTATTCAGTAAAACGAGATTGTATTTGTTTAACAGACATCTATTATGCGTTATTTTTTATGTAGTATACGTGTTTTAAAAGCATTTAATGTACTTAACAAAAGTTTGTAAAATGTACCATACCTTTTTAAAGCAGATGTACTCAAAATAAATATTCATGCACTTCAAAACGCTGCTTTATTGTACTTTTTCGTGAGGTCGTTCAAAAAAAGCAGTGTGAAATTTTTATAACAACTCGTTTTGCAATAAGTTTTACCCGTTTTGCCCCAAAAGCATCGCACGTGTATTTAATAATTCAAATCGATTGAAATGTAAAAAGGGAAGATAGACAATATAATTATCATAAAATAGAGATTAAACTGTGAGTTTCGACTTAAAACTAATGTCATATAAGGTGATGAATTTTGAGATTTAGTACGATTTAACGACACAGAATGTGTATTTCAATTGATTTCAATCAATTTCGTACAAAAGTGAAGGGTACCATAGAAATGCAATAATTGATGGAAAATGTGATGAAGTGTTTAACTATTTATGACATTTTTTTTCAATAGATTGGACATTTTGAAAATAATGTCATTATAACATGGATGTGTTGTGGCAATTTATCTGTCAAAATCGTGAATAGAAAGTGAAATTCCATCACAGACAACAGCGTTTTAATTAACTTTAAGATAGCTTTTTTCATGAAGTTAACGGCACATACTGGCATACTGAAACCACACATAATGTATTGTTATCTTAGAAGAACACGCATCATATAAAATATAGTTATATCTTCACAATTTAATTATGACATTTCATGTTTTTACCACATTTACGATTTCCAATTGAAAAGTCACGCTTTTTAATTTCTGAGCGATGTATTTTACATTTTGAGTGAATTCGTATATTTATAATATCCTGAAGACAGTTTTCTGCATTTAAAACATGAAGGATAATTATGGAAAATAACTTAACAATATCAGACCAAAAGTATCTAGACTATCCGCGGGTCTTTTATTGTCCCCTACCGGTGAAACTGGAGGTGACTTTATTATGGTTTCCGCTCTGTGCGTCAGTCAGTCGGTCGGTCAGTCAGTCAGTCAGTCGGTCGGTCGGTCGGTCGGTCGGTCGGTCGGTCGGTCGGTCAGTCGGTCGGTCGGTCGGTCGGTCGGTCGGTCGGTCGGTCGGTCTTTTCCTGTCCTGTCTGTCCATCCCACTTTTCTGGATCCTGCGATAACTTTAAAAGTTCTTCATATTTTTTCATGAAACTTGAAACATGGATGGATGGCAATATGGAGATTATGCTCGTTATTTCATTAGAATTCTGGCTGCTATGGCAACAAATAAAAAATAAAAATACTGAAAATGGTTGAGTTTTACCGGTTGGGGACCATATTGCTTGGCAATCTCTTGTTAAGTATCTACTATCCTTTTTAAACAGAAAAATACATGTGTGTTTATATGCCACATCAACGCATTTACGCTTAGATCTACCTCATGTTAATTACGGGATAAACGAACAAAGTGATCAAATAAAAGCTGCCATATCATTTGATTTTTATTGTTACAATGCATATGCATTTTTGCAATAGATTACTTCATTTAAGTGTTGCACTGTTTGCATGTTAATTATTCGACTGTTAGTTACACAAGTATTTGTTGTTGTTTTTTTTCTTTTTTATATGAACAACAAGTTGCCGTGCATACGTGTTTAGTAATTAAATGATCACCTTGATTCGTGCATAATCTGTGAAGTATGCAACAAATAAAGATTGAATGTATTATAACACTCAATAAAATGACATATTATCGATATACAGTTATCAGATAAAACGACATATTGCTAAGTTTCCCTGTACCAATTCATGTATAAAGTCTTCATGGAATATAAGTGTGTGTGTCCATACAGTTTGTACACTCATCAGGTACAATATCGTGTACTTGAGTCAAGTATCGGATTTGAAACACTTATATTATCTGTAATTTCATATTTAGTGAACAATAACATAATGAAAAGCGTGATTGTAGTAAAATTATGAAAATTATGCACAAACATGCCTTGTGGTATTGGATTTGTGATTAGCGTACACAAAAGGTTTAATTCGTGTACGTGTGTATCTGTTTTGAAATAACTAACAAGGCATACTATGGCAACAATTATGTTTTGCCTGATTGTATGTTCGACAAAATTAATAGCGAATGGATCATTTGATAGTACTAGCTGCTAAAATTGTAAATTCGTTTGGATTAATCAATATAACTCATGTATGGTGAAGTTTTCATCACTGTACCTGCGTGAAGTTGGCACACCGCTCAGTAATCGACATCAGCTCAGCAAATTACGAACGTTGAACTGGCACAGCACCTGGCTCGACATTTCAGATCAGTATTCATTGCTCAGAATTCGCCGTAATACTTATAAAACAAATGCTGATCTAGAATGTCGCGCTGCAGTGCTGAGCTGGCTCAACATTCGCCGCAATGCTTTTGAAACGAATGCTGTTCTTGAATATCGCGCTGGAATGCTGAGCTGGCTCAGCATTCGCCTTTACGCTTTTGAAACGAATGCTGATCTAGATTTTCTTTTTGGAGTGCTGAGCAGGCTCAGCATTCGCCTTAACGCTTTTGAGACGAATGCTGATCTGGAAAGTCGCGCTGGAGTGCTGAGCTGGCTCAGCATTTGCCGCAATGCTTTTGAAACGAATGCTGATCTAGAATATCGCGCTGGAGTGCTGAGCTGGCTCAACATTTGCCGTAATACTTTTAAAACGAATGCTGATCTAGAATGTCGCGCTGGAGTGCTGAGCTGACTCAGCAATCGCCTTAACTCTTTTGAAACGAATGCTGTTCTGGAATGTCGCGCTGGACTGCTGAGCTGCCTCAGCATTCGCCGTAACACTTTTGAAACGCATGCTGGTCTAGATTGTCGCGCTGGGGTGCTGAGCTGGCTCAGCATTTGCCGTATTACTTTAACAACGAATGCTGATCTAGAATGTCGCACTGGAGTGCGGAGCTGGCTCAGCATTCGATGTAATACTTTTAAAAGAATGCTGATCTTGAATGTCGCGCTGGAGTGCTGAACTGGCTCAGCATTCGCCTTAACGCTTTAGAAACGAATGCTGATCGGGAATGTCCAGCTGGGCTATTGAGCTGGCTCAGCATTCAACTTAAAGCCTTTAAAACGAATGCTGCGCTAGAATGTTGCGCTGGATTGCTGAGATGGCTCAGTATTCGCCGTAACACTTTTAAAACGAATGCTGATCTGCAATGTTGTGCTGGAGCGCTGAGCTGGTTATTCATTCGCCTAAACGCTTTTTAGAAACGAATGCTGATCTAGAATGTCGTGCTGGAGTGCTGAGGTGGCTTAGCATTCGCCTTAATTCTTTTGAAAGAATGCTAATACGGAAAGTCGCGCTAGAGTGCTGAGCTGGCTCAGCATTTGCCGCAACGCTTTTGAAACGAATGCTGATTTAAAATGTCGCGCTGAAGTGCTGAGCAGGCTCAGCATTTGCCGTAATACTTTAAAAACGAATGCTGATCTAGAATGTCGCGTTGGAGTGCGGAGCTGGCTCAGCATTCGACGTAATACTTTCTAAACGAATGCTGATTTTGAATGTCGCGCTATAGTGCTGAGCTGGCTCAGCATTTGCCATAATTCTTATAAGACGAATGCTGATCTGGAATGCCGCGTTGGGGTGGTTAGCTGGCTCAGCATTCATCTTACTGCCTTTAACACGAATGCTGATCTGGAATATCGCTCTGGAGTGCTGAGCTGGCTCATCATTCGCCGTAACACTTTTAAAACAAATGCTGATCTGGAATTTCGCGTTGGAGTGCTGAGCTGGCTCAGCATTCGCCTTTACGCTTTTGAAACGAATGCTGATCTAGAATGTCGTGCTGGAGTGCTGAGCAGGCTCAGCATTAGCTGTAATACTTTAAAAACGAATGCTGATCTAGAATGTCGCGCTCGAGTGCTGAGCTGGCTCAGCATTCGCCGTAACACTTTTGAAACGAATGCTGATCGGGAATTTCGCGTTGGAGTGCTGAGCTGGCTCAGCATTCGCCGTAACACTTTTAAAACGAATGCTAATCTGGAATATCGCGCTGGAGTGCTGAGCTGGCTCAGCATTCGCCGTAACACTTTTAAAACAAAAGCTGATCTGGAATATCGCGCTGGAGTGCTGAGATGGCTCAGCATTCGCCGTAACACGTTTAAAACGAATGCTGATCGCTAATAACGCGCTGGAGTTCTGTGCTAGCTCAGCATTCGCCGTAACACTTTTAACATGAATACTGATCTGAAATGTTGAGCCAAGTGCTGTGCCGGATCAGCATTCGTAATTTGCTGAGCTTATGTCGATTACTGAGCGGTGTGCCAACTTCACGAACCTCTGTACGATTTATTTAAAACATTTAGGACGATATAGTATTCCAAGGCATACGAATTCGAACGTATCATTCTTTATCGACGTCATTCGTATTTTAAGCAACCAAAATGCGAAAAGGTTCCTGGCTTTAAAATTTTGTACGAATGTAACTGCTGAAATTTCCGGACAAAACGTGTTTGTTTTTATTTATAAATATTAGGTCCACATGAGGCAATATAATGGCTTCTTTATTCTTATGGCATCTTTTAATTACATAAGTACGTGTGCGATCATTTAAATATAACGACCACGCTACATTCTGTAAATTAAGGCATGGTTTTACAAATATGATAAATTTGATTAAAGCCACTGTGTTTTGTGTATTTTCCATATGTGTCTATACTTGATAAAGATCATGGTTATAAAAAACATGCTTCCTAAACTTAAGACCCAGTTTACGGTGTCATTATTTATCTTATAGGTCATGTTTAAAGAAAATAGAATGTGTCATGCTTTCAGAAATGCCACGACTCCAGGAGTTGGGATGAGGAATACGAACAGACTCGGCGGACATTCGCTTCAACCCAGCCCTCCACAGCCAAGGTGTCTAAGTCCATACTCGCCATACTACAGTACTACCAATGGAATAGGTAGGCACGTTATCACGAGATATTACGTTATCCCGGCCAATATGCCCAAGTCATACTCGCCATACTGCAGCACTACCAATGGAGCAGGTAGGCACGTTATCACAAGATACTAGTATTACGTTACACCGGCCATTATGTCCAAGTCCCTTCTCGCCATACTGCAGTACTACAAATGGAGCAGGTAGGCACTTTATCACGAGATATTACGTTATCCCGGCCAAGGTGTCCAAGTCCCTACTCGCCATACTACGGTACTACCAATGAAGCAGGTAGGCATATTATCACGAGATATTTCGCTATCCCGGCCAATATGCCCTAGTCCATACTCGCCATACTACGGTACTACCAATTGAGCAGGTAGGCACGTTATCACGAGATATTTCGCTATCCGGCCAAGGTGTCCAAGTCCATACTCGCCATAATACGGTACTACCAATGGAGCAGGTAGGCACGTTATCATGAGATATTACGCTATCCCGGCCAAGGTGCCCAAGTCCATACTCGCAATACTACAGTACTAACAATGGAGCAGGTAGGCACGTTATCACAAGAGATTACGCTATCCCGGCCAATATGCCCAAGTCCATACTCACCATTTTAAAGTAATACCAATGGGGCAGTTAGGCACGCTATCACAAGATAATCCCGACCAAGGTGCCCAATTCCATAATCGCCATACTACAGTACTATCAATAGAACAGGTAGACGAGCTATTACGGATTAGATAGGTACGCTATCACGTGAAAACACGCTATTAACGGCAAGTTGCCCAAGTTCATAATTGCCAAAATGAATTGTTACCAATAGAATAGGTAAGTGCAAGTATGTACATGCAATCATGTAGTTTTACCCATTCCAAATGTAGGCTTTTTAAGGTTTTCCTTATACATGTTTAAAGATTGTTGCTATACGGTGAGCTAAAATTGTCATATATCAAAACTGTCTGAGAAGTTTGAAATATAGCTGTATTGTTTATACATTATTCTTCATTCATACCCAATAAGACGCTTATTCACGTATACAACATAACATTGAAAATGAGTTGCGGCTTCTAAATAAAGCAAGATTGGTTATACGTTATTAATCATTGTTTAACAATTATACACTCATACACGTATACGTAAATTAAGTTACGAGTGAGTAAACCACCGATTACTTACATAAATCAGAATATAATGATAGAATTGATATTTACGAAGGATTATCAATTTATTTGATTTTTATACGTTTTTTGCTAATACGAAAGGTTAGTAATTTTCTTTTCTATCGCGTGTTTTGACGTGTGTCTAAATTAAAAACAGTCGGCAACTTCCCTCAAATCACGTCGCTTGCAGTGATAATAATTACGATCTCCTTCAGCTTGACTTCTACGAGGTATATATATATATATATTGAACTCTCTACAACAGTGCCTAAGAAAACAGTAAATAAATAAGAAGTCGGTTATTGAAAGAATTCAATGTCAACCCGTCACACCGTAGAGCATCCCAGTTTTGTATAAAACTACAGAGACATATACCCGTATGTTACAACGTATAAAAGTTTGAGTCAGTTTTAAAATACAATTGCACACCTATAATACTGTTTTTTTTTAGCATTTGTGTTAAAACTGCCCCTTGTCTGTTAACAGCTCTGTAACCACGCGTGTGATATGTTTTCATAGGGTGACCATGGTGGTTGGTTCTATTTCAATATGGAACGAGACAGCCGATAACCTGAAGACTCTCATGAAGGATCACAACATCAAGCTGCATGACACCATATTCTTCGAGGAGCCGTACGCCCCCGGTGAGGAAATGTATCACATTGTGGAAAAGTCGTACCGAATGACGCGCAGTAAGTAAGCCGACACTCCTTTATACACCTAAGCAATCAATTGTAACGCTACAATCCTTGATTTACCTTTGGAAATACTAAGACTAACGTTACAACCATTTTGGTTGTGAAATCGTTATTTATAACGTTACAAACATTGATTTACTTTTTTCATCAATGGGACCGTGACACTTCTTGATCATACCTTTGCCATCAATTAAAACGTGTCACTCATTGATAGTCTATTGTCATTATAAAGTGCAACGTGACCCTTTTACCATTGTCAAAAGTCATTATAACGTTACAACCCTTTATTTACTTTTGTCATCAATGAGACCGTGACACTCCTTGATATTACCTTTATCATACATTAGAACGTTGCACTTCTAAATAGATCTTTACCATCAATCAGACCGTGACACTCCTTGATATACCTTTGTCATACATTAGAACGGGGTACTTTTTGATAGATCTTTACCATCAATGAGACCGTGACACTCCTTGACATAACTTTGTCATACAATAGAACGTGGCACTTCTTGAGAGATCTTTACCATTAATGAGAACGTGACATTCCTTGATATACCTTTGTCATACTTGAGAACGTGACATTTCTTGATAGAGCTTTACCATCAATGAAACCGTGACACTTCTTGACATAACTTTGTCATACAATAGAACGTGGCAATTCTTGAGAGATCTTTACCATCAATTAGACCGTGACACTCCGTGATATACCTTTGTCATACATTAGAACGTGGCACTTCTTGATAGATCTTGACCATCAGTTAAAACGTGAAGAATCTGGAAAAAAATACAAAAAATTCCAACCCTCTTGACATCGAAACACCGTATTATTCATGTGTTTACAATTGCTCCTGAGTATATTGGTAATTGTATTCTGTGCTTGCGTTTGTCATATTGATTGATTAAGCAGTCAGTGAAAATGTTTCAATATCATTCAGTTCATTTCTATACATGTACATACTGAAGAACATAATCAAAAGCTTGTCAACATCTTATTTTCTTATCTTAGAAATGCGTAAACCAAGCCCATGAATACTCTACAAGCGTTGTTACAGTTCTACTAATCATGCCGCAATACCGCGGGAAATTCATCAATTCTATATTTTAATGGCGAATTGTCGTACTTATGAAAGATACAAGTTAACAAGTTTACAAGTTAATCATAGCAGGGAAGTGTAATAATTACATTGGCATGTTAGAGCAAGTTACTATTTAAGGCCAAAGAAAATAGGACAACTTGCTCAATTGGCGACCGGTAAGATTAAAGCGAGTTCTTTACTCTTAAACATGAACCATTCCATGAAATATTCATGCGTTACTTTTAAAACTGTACATGTTTCTAACAGCCCGCGCTTCACACGTCTACAATCTACCCGCTGCTTCATTTAAATGTACGTGTTTTGTTATCACTATGTTGGTTCCCGCTGCTTCATTTAAATGTACGTGTTTTGTTATCACTATGTTGGTTACTCTTATACATCATTTAAGTACCTTGTCACGTCACTTATTAATAATCGAGCCACGCTCTGTGCGTAAAAAGCTGTCCCGGATTAATTTGGGCAGTGGGCACAGGCACTTCTGGAACGAAACTTTAAGCACATGCATTAACCCTTTACCACTTAGATACGTATTTTGACGCATTTGTAGTCCCGTAGAAAGTTAATTTGTAATGTAATTAAATACCTTTCTTACTAAATTCAAGTTTTATGGGCTTCATTTTCAACCCTTAGTTACTGATGAGCAGCAAACAGCATAAAACCTGGACAGACTGCGAGTTACTCGCAGGCTGTTCTGGTTTTATGCTGGTTGCAAAAGCCATTTTTACTTTGCTCCTTATGGGGGAAAGGATCAATGGTTCCCAGAGCAATGCTCATTTGTATCGTCTTGACACTCTACACGAGTTGCCAGTCTGTGTGTTTCTTGGTCCCAGTCTACGTGTTCTTGGGTGACCATCACGGCCTGATCGACTTCAGTCGTCTGCTGAAGGCGCACGTGGATGACCGGATATCCGAGTACGTCGTCATCGCCGTGGACGAACGCATGTACACAGAGGATCCGAACGCATACCTCCTCAAAAGTACTCAACACTTTCACAACGTGATATTGCCTTGTTTGATTAACATAGAGATTTATTTATTATTGATAATGGGGATAGCTTTTTTAACCAGATGAAATATATGGAAATAGCTTTGCGGTTTGCACTGGGTTTACATCGGTTTTCATGTTTACATTACCCATGCAACATTACTACATTTTAAAATACGTATTTAAACAAAAATAAATTGCCGCTGACTTCTCGTATTCAATTTAAAGTGATTACTTGAATTATGGAGATGCGTATTGGTTGATCAAGCCACACGGTTTCTCCACAGCACCATTCGAATCCGAAGGCGACTTGAACACATATAAAGTGCAGTCGTTCGAGACGGTCTTACTGCTGGTCCCTCGCCCACCCCTAAATGAAGACTGGGACCATTTCCTGGATGACGTCAGACGCCGGAACACAGAGCCACCAATCAACGGGTTCGCAAAGGAGTACAAGGGATTTACGGTAAGGTCTGCAAACAACCAAAAATTCGTGCTCTGGAAAAAAACATGGCTTAATGCATGAGCGCTAAGTATAGTCCCAGTTTAGCCTGTGCTGTTTGCAGGGGCTAGTTAGGGACGACACTCTCTGCCTAGAGTTGATTCAGAAGAGAATTACTTTAATCCAACAATTCTACAAATGCTGAAAGTGTGGACTGCCCAGATTTCCTAGAACGTGGCTCAAATATAAATTAAGCAAAACTCTATTTGCATCAGCAGGTGATCATTCTTTCCATCACTTCGAGGTCATTTGAAGGCAAAGTGTCCAATTGCCATACAATTATACATAGAACAAAACACATAAAAACCACGAACACCAATTTATAAAACTTCAGTCAATGCCTAAGAACAGTAAATGCAAAGCATACCATTTAGGGGTACATCGGTTTTATGAAGCCAAATGGTTCGGCTTCTTCCTGAAATTTCATGTTCATTTTATGAATATTAATCTTCGTAGCAACATGTCTTTAAATATTTGTGTATAATACTTGATATAGGTAACGTATAATCATTATTTACTGTCACCGCCCCTCGGAATGTAACAAAACATGTTGGTCGAGATTACAGCTATCTTTTTAGTAAATGAGTGATATTTAAGTTAAAAAACATATTTTATTTAATTGTCTTTTTATTAGAAATTGGTGCATATGGGTTTATTTTATTTGCACGTTCATATTTTGTGAATGAATTAACGAATGTAAGGTTCGCCCAAACACCTTCAAAAACAACAGCAAAGGAAACAACAATAAAAAGACATGTTGCGTGCATTTTGTAACTGGTATAGAAAGGAAGGCTTCCCTAGCGTCTCCACTTTGATTGAGATATTTGATACAATTGGTCGCATGCTTAAAGCCAATATACAAGAGAAATGCATGCAACAATTCTTGGAACAGAGAATTAAATTGATGTCAACGTATTTCGCTTTAGTTCGTCACTTAAATGGAAATAGAATAGCATACTAAACCACAAACGATGAAGACGTTCAAGAACGTGTGATAAAAAGAACAATGGAATATAATTGACGGAACGTCCCATACGACTTTTATAGATTGTCCTTTACAATAAATATAACTGAGATTTCTGTTAAAATTTTGCCAGACATTCTAGTAGAGATAGCTTAGATGATCAGAGAAATTCTTCATAAGAAAACGCAAAAGCACAACACAACCACTTCAACTGACTCCTATTTGTAAAACGCCAATAAAATTCTTGAGTTTCCACTTTTATATCTAAAAACTAAATGACAATTATTACCCTGTGAATTGTTTTGTGAATTGTATTGAGAATGAACAAACAAAACGATCCCGTGTTTCTCGGTTAAATGAAGTATTTTATTCATAATCCAGCGGTCTGCACAGGCTAATATTGGATGAATCGCTACACACACACATACATACAGTCCTATTTTCCCAGATCGAGGCTTTTTAAAAACAATAATACCAATGCCTTGTCCGCACGAACCTGAATGCTTCGTTAAGAAGAGGCTTCATTTTAACAACTATTATCATACAAGCGGAAAGTGTCATCACCATTATCCTGTTCGGACTGTACAGGCTTACCTGGAACGACACTTTGCGCACATGCATTACGACCCATTTTCCAAAAACGATGCTCATACATTGAGACACACAGTTCGTCCACTCTTCAGATCAAGGTGCCAATCTACGCCGCCTTCCTGTATGACGCTGTGCACACGTACGCACGTGCTCTCCACGAGACGCTTATATCCGGGGGAGACATACGCAACGGCACGGCGTTTATAGATCACATCCGCAATACTACATATACGAGTAATGACACTCTTATGTATTTAAGACTAAATTGGTATTTGCCTACATGAATATTGGATTATTTTTTTAATTTCGTCGATTATAAAATATTGTGTATGCAGGCATTTTAGATATAATTGAGATATGTACTGCAATTATTCCGAACATTGATTAAATTCTATGTTTTTCCACTGATTAAGATCAATCAATTATTCAAAACAATTTACGGATGAAATCGCTTATACAATGATTTAAAAAGAATCATCTTATAACATGAGTTGTGTTTTCTTTCCTTTGCAAATGGTTTTCTTTAAAAATATATGTTCATAATTGCAGATGTTTTTAGCTGTAAAGTTAACACGATGATAATTGTTTAGTGTATCTAATATTAGCGCCCTCAACTAATTTTGATTACAGGTATTTTGGGTTACGAGGTGTACATTGACCGCCAGGGGGATGCAGAGGGAAACTACACACTCCTCACGTTTGACGTCCACCAACAAGATTCCCGCGTTGAGCTACTTCCTGTTGGCAACTTCCGGATGACCCAAGGTGGCGTCGGCATTCCAGTATGTAAATTATAATTTTGCCAAGTTGTTTCTTAACAGATAGTTGTCGAGTACTCCAAAGTTAATATAGCTTTCCTTTTAATTTTCGGAATCTCTTAAAGGCAGTCATAGTTAAAAAATATAACTTATGGTGTAAATTACAATTTCAGCGATTATACATAGTTTTTGGCTCTCAAACATATTAGAGCATATGTTTTTATAGGCCATTATCTTAGGTATTATGTATTATTTTAAGGGCTTGTGTTATTTTATACCAAATAATATCATATTATCTTCCACTTGTACCTTTTTTCATTCTGCACTTTCTGACGCGCGAAAAGCGCGACTGTAGCAAATTTCCGGAACGTATCATTTGTCTAGAGGTTAGGCAGAGACGTAGATTACGTTATTGCGATCTGACACGAAGTGAGACATTGGTGGTTGCCAATAATATACAAAACGGGCGAATTGGGCATTTGCCAGACATGGTTATTGTTTTGTTTTTCGACAATACAATATATACATGTTTTCAATTGATAGACTTAGATTGATAACCGCAGTGGAGTTAATTAACCCATTTATGCCTAGTGGACTCTCCCACCCTTCTAAATTGGATCAATTTATTTCCAAAATTAGGGATGTCTAGTATATTTATTTCTATATTTAGAATATTTCTTACAGAAATTCATTTAAGCAAACAGCGCAGACCCTGATGAGACGCCGCATCAATGCGGCGTCTTATCGGGGTCTACGCTGTTTGCCAAGGCCTTTTTTATAGACGCTAGGCATAAATGGGTTAAGCTATTCATTTAATACTTAGTTATGACATATGGAAGATTATCATGAACATGATTCCCATTATTTTTCTCAATAGCCATACCAAGGGCTTCTGCTCTTTACAATACATTTAATTTGATTTTTATCTCTAGTATGAATACAGTTATATAAGTCCTGTAAACATTCAAACTGCAATGAATTCTTTACGTTCGTTCTGCTAACAATTTTATATTATAATACTTATAAATTAATTAACATTGAGATTCATTATTTTTAGATGACTTTGGCATGTAATAAAGTTATGCCTTTTCTATGATCGTGTGTAAACGGATCTAATACATTATGTCTCTTATTTAAGCAACTAATAGCCCCACAATACTATTGAAATCCGAAACATATGTATTATTTTGTAATAAGGCGCTTTGATGAAGATTTCTAAATAGCGCATCAATGAGAAAATGGTACGGGTATAAAACGTCTAAAAAGTACTAATTACTAAAAATCAAATAAACTAATAATTAAATAAAAATAAAATGTGTTTCTTTTCAGGGTAAAACAGTGAAATATGTTATGAGTGCAGTGACATTTAAAACCACTTTCACTCGAGCAGACGCACGTAAAAAAATGTTAATTCCTTACTTTTCTGAAAATAAATGTTCACAGCATTACCCCAAAAGCGAATAAGTATCCTATATTTAATGAACATAAATTACTCGCACGTCAAATAACGTTGTCAAATGCTCCCGTTTATCGTTGCATACATGAATACGGTAGTCATTATTGTACACATCGCTTTAATAATTAACAATTATTAAGAAATGTCAAAGTAATCTTTCTGTATCGCGTGTATCTTTAAGAACTCGTTTTAAAGTATTCGCCTTAATGATAGATTTACCCTTATCCGCCTGTCAGTCTGTACGTGTGTCGGACTTTTAGTATAATTCGCAACGAGCGATTTAATCTTATTTTAATATCAATTTCAACACTTTAAGCTTTATAAGACTACATACAATTTAAAGTCGTTGGTTTAGAAAAGAGACATTTGTGGAAATAAAGCAAATATTTTTTTTATAAAAACTGACACAATGGCCACAATGTATATTGGTGCGCATGCAAACCTTTGAACTTTGATGAAATGTTGAGTTTCGAATGACATCTAAATTATCAAAGCCTAGTAACAATATCTGACTCCAATGTTTCCACTCATATGTCACATGACTCTTAACAGTCACGTGACACTTAGCTTGTCATTTACCTATAGGTTCCGTCCCAGAATAGCCTGTATAGTCCTCACAGGCTTATCAGGGACGAAAGTTTCCGATAGTCATTGTTTTGTTTTTGTTTCAAAGACGTTTCTTCTTTAACAAATTCTGTTGAGGGCGGAAAATGTCGTCCATGAAGAGCATACGATGGAACATGCTAATCTGTGACTACACTTTACACAAATGCACTTGTATAAAGCGCAGTTGTTTCAAGAGTTATTGTTATCTTATGAACCTACAGGGTGAATCGATTATAATATCACACAATCAAAGAGTGTAATGCACATGATTGCAGGAGCTAAACCTGTTTCGGGATATCAAGTGGAGGAACGGCGGCCCGCCAAGGGATGAGCCGAAGTGCGGCTTTTACGGCGAGAAGTGCCAACACAAGTCACGTAAGTAAGTTGCTATGAAGAGACTGGATATGTGTAACAACGTAATAAATATTATGCAGGAAGTCTCTGTTTGGACAATTGGATGGAGATATCAATATACTAGTATTACATCATGACACATTAAATTTCTCAAGCACGTTAGAGTTTATCTTTGATACAGAAAAATAATGTGAATTTGTTAACACTGTAGTAAACAAAGGCAAAACCATAAATTTAAATAACTGCATAGTTTTGTCCAAAGGCGTTTTAGTGGTAGCTACGATTCACATTATCTAAAATATTATACTCATGTTTAGTACTTGATTCACGAAACGCGTTTTGATTTCCTCTCTTCGTACGTACTTGCTTCGTGCGAAACTCTACGGTAAGTGTGGCCCGCATGATCATTGTCGGCTCGGGTACTTACATGTACACCGGGTACGGTAACTATACTTAAACGTACCCGGTCGATATTAAACTGTACCCGAATTGTATTCCCGCCAAAAATCCGATGTCGTAAAACGCGCTACCGATTACCGTAAAACTACATGCTTATTTGAGTTATGAGTTCCGATAATATAGAGGCCATTTAAAAGAAAATTGACATAAATGTGAACATAATTAATTTTTAAAAAGCCGACAACGACCGATTTAGCTTTAAAATGTCCGGGTTACGTTTTAGTATATTTACCGTACTCGGGGTACATGTAAGTATACTTAAGAGTACCCGGGGTACATGTAAGTAGTACCCGCGCCGACAATGACCAATCGAGCGTAAGTGTTAAGCTTGATTGTTTTTTATAGTAGACTGTTATTGAGTGCGTTGGGGATTTCCCATCGTCCTCAAAACACGTTTAAGGCTACGGGGGCTTGTGTGAGAAACAGGAGACATCCTGGGATTTTTAATGCCTGTTGTGAAACTTCTAGTGAAGTTCAGTCGTCTGCACAGGTTGATAAGGAACGATGTTTCCGCTTTCCTCTTTTCATTTAACGTTTAGGAAATTCTTTTTTTATAGAACATCTTTTTAAGGCAAAAAGGGTCGTCGCCTATATGAGACGACCAGTTACGCATATGCAATAAACACCGTTTCCCCGTAGAGATGCTCAAATGTAGATTTCATATCTGTTTCAGCGCTGTGGACGATTCTGTCTGTGGTCATAGCAATCACGGTCATTGTCGGGATAGCCGCCGGCTTTGCTGTCAGGTAATTACAATTTCAAATATGAACTATTTTCTTGGAAAACTGGGCTCAGTGCAAATGCGTAAAGTGTCGCCGCAGATTAGCATTTGCTGTCTGAACAAGCTAATCAGGGACGACACTTTCCGCTTTTATGCATTTTTTCATTGATAGAAGGTCTCTTTTAATCGGCAATCCAGTCAAGGCGGAATTTGATGTCCCTGAGTAGCCTGTGCGAATTGCACAGGCTAGTCTGGGACGACACTCTATGCACATGCATTAAGCCAAGTTTTCTCAGAACGCGGCTATTATATAGAAAGTAAAAATCAAGTTAATCAGGAGGAGATCATTCTCACATCACGTAAAGCTCCTATATATGAACACTTGCCATACGTATGACACAGATGAAAATATCGGACCACGAGATCACGCGAGACAGCTATAATCACGCGATTTAAGCCTGATTTTTACTTAAAATAAATATGGCAAAAAGATTTTGAACGTCAAATATAATTCGCGTTTAAAATTCGCGTTTGAAACATACGGTA